>NC_089764.1:11310548-11333048 GCF_040412425.1 Macrobrachium rosenbergii
CCAAAAATGACAGATATTATTGTCAACTCCACAGTTTTCGAGGTCATTGAGATGAATAATGACATTCCAAATGCCCTTAAGTCCAAGTTCAGCCCCGATAGAAAGGGGGATGTGAAGGGGTAGGAAGGGTGACATAAAAATTTTAAAAAATGACGGACATTAGTGTCTAATCGATAGCTTTCGGGGTCATTGAGATGAACAGTTTCACTCCTAATGCCCTTTAAGTCCAAGTTCAGCCCCGTTAGAATGGGGGGCTGAGAAGGGGTGAAAAATAAAATGTCAAAAACTATAGATATTAGTGTCTAAATATATAGTTTTTGAGGCTGCTGAGATGAATAGTGATGCTCCTGATGTCCTTCAAGTCCAAGTTCAGCTCCGATAGGAAATGGGAGGTGAGAAGGGGTGAAATATGAAATGACAAAAATGCTGGGCAATGTAACTGAAGCAACTATCTTAACAGGAAAGGGAGAGAGTGTGTGAGGCAGAGAGAGTGAGAGGGTTAGGAAGTGTGAGAGAGAGAGAGAGAGAGAGAGAGAGAGAGAGAAAGAGAAAGAGAGAGAGAGAGTGGTTATTGGTTGTCATTCAGAGTTTTCTGGGCAGCACCAATATATATATATATATATATATATATATATATATATATATATATATATATATATATATATATATATATATATATATATATATATATATATATATATATATACAATCATGAAACTACAAATGTCGCTTAATATAAATTCATATACCTCAGGAATATCCCCATGAATTATCACCGAACCGGATTTTATTAGTGATAATTGATTGCTGCAGGGTCGCGATCCCTCGACACAGATACTTAGCCAGCAACTCCAGTCGACCTTCTACCACTAAGCTATCCAGACCTCTCTTGATAGCTCAGTGGTAGAACGTCGACTGGAGTTGCTGGATAAGTATCTGTGTCGAGGGATCGAGACCCAGCAGTACCAATCCATTTATCACTTATAAATTCTCCTTCGGTGATAATTCCCCATCGGGGATATTCCCGAGGTAGCGTGAAATTGATATTCAACGACGTTTGTAGTTTCATGATTGTATATAAATCACGGTATGATAAAAAAAAGAAAGATTACATCTTGTATGCAGTTGGAATTCGAAAAGATTCAAATGTTAAGAGAAACTCATTCGAAAAAAAAACTCCCTTCTTTCTTGCCACGAGTATAGATAGGAAGGAATGTACTTTGATGACAGACACAACCGGACCCCAAGTTAGCTTCCCTCGAATTAAACCTGGCCCATTATCACGTCTCAATATAGATCGAGTTTAACAAGTTAATGATGGTTTGAATAAATATCAAAGTAGAATTAGGGAATGTTTTAGTTTCAGAATCTTGGAATCCTCGACTAAGCAGCAGCAATATCACGTACAAATCTGTGAAGGATATGTTCAAGACAGATCCGAATCTTTTCATCATTATCTTATCTATTGTACTTACGGAACTATCACGATTTCCTTAAGGCATCATTTCTAACTCTATCTTACCTTAAGACTCTCAATTTTTTTCTTAAAGCTTTAATTGAAAATTGAAAAATCTTTTAGAATAGTGTCACTATCATACCATGATTCTTAACATTTCACTTCGTGACTGTTAATTATTAGGTATAACTATACCAACACATTGTTGGATAATCAATTGTTTTTATATTTCACAACTTAGAATTACAATAAATGTACACGTAATAAAGTCCGATTTGCAATCATTCAGCAATATGTTAGTTCTATAGGATGATTCTCAAAAAATGAATATATCTCAGAAGAAACGTATTGTCATTAATATTCATCAGTTTCATCGATATTGCCTCGTCTATATTCAATCAAGAGCAGGTATTTTTCTTACCATTATATATAGGATCCCATTAAAACGAATGGGTACGAGAGGAGTCTGATATTATGAAACCTCTCTCTCTCTCTCTCTCTCTCTCTCTCTCTCTCTCTCTCTCTCTCTCTCTCCGCATGTGTTCACATAAGCAATGTGAAAAAGGGGTAGGCTATATATCTTTAATTTTTTCGTACCTAAAAAGAGCACAGACATGCTTTCACAGCACTAGGGTTTGTCTAATAACATACATTCAAAAATTAAATCTCTCTCTCTCTCTCTCTCTCTCTCTCTCTCTCTCTCTCTCTCTCTCTCTCTCTCTTGTGTGTTCACATAAGCAATGTGAAAAAGGTAAAACATATATCTTTAATTTTTTCTATACCTAAAAGAGCACAGACATGCTTTCACAGCACTAGGGTTTGTCTAATAACATACATTCAAAAATTAAATTTCTCCTCTTCTCTCTCTCTCTGATTTAATCTCTCTCTCTCTCTTTCTCTCTAATCGTACTTTTTAATGTGTTCACATAAGCAATGTGAAAAAGGGGTAGGCTACATATCTTTAATTTTTTTAATTACCTAAAAGAGCACAGACACGCTTTCACAGCACTAGGTTTCAAATCACATACATTCAAAGATGAAATCTCTCTCTCTCTCTGTGATCTACATAGATTCACATATGTGGCATCAATAAAGTGAAACATATTTTATTTACTTTAATCTATAATAAATGTATAGGCAATCTTACAGTACAATAATGCCTATCTACTAAAATACATTCAAAGATGAATCCTATTATTTCAGAGCCATTTCGTGTACTTAAAATATATAAATGATTTAATGTGGCTAATGGACGTGTAATATTTTTCTTAACGTCAGTAATCGTACTTTTTTAACAGTATTTATTGATGCTTGAAAAGTTTCAACGCAATTTATATTTTGAGCTCTGGCAGCTTACACCTGAGCACAGAAATGATATTAAGTGAGGTCCATGCTAACACTTCGAAGAAAGTGGAACACTTATGTCTTAAAGTTTGTACGTTCAAATTCGCATTTCTTTCAAGTGCTTCTTTTTTTGCATGCATTTGTTTGATCTTGTACATAGCTGTATATCCTTATACGTTACGGGATACATATCCTAATGACCAACTGTCAATTCCTTTTTACCATGAACTTCGTATTTAGGTGCAGGCGACAATTTAATGAATTTCATTCACAGTTTTTACAGATTCTCAAGGTGACTGTCAAAAGAAGTTTACCTTTGTTATTCTTGGCAGTTCTAACAAGACTTAATGTTTACTATCCTTTGGGTAGAGTTCATATCTTTTTTTTTTTTTTTTTACTCCTGACATGGTTGATCAACCTGCATAGAGGATAGTAAAATATACAGGCCTTGAAACTATCATTACAGTTACTTTCACTTTGAAATTTAGAATGATGATTTGTTTGTCCCAGAAAAAAAAGGCATCTGAATCTGAGTAAATTTGTGAAACTCTTTATCTGTACAAAGGGGATGGAGTTAGTGAAATTAACTTTAAGTTTTTAACTCCATATTCAGTTAAATACTTTTTCTTGTTTGGACATCCAGAACTTCCCTGGATCCTTACTTTTATTTGTAATAACCCAAAGCATTCGATTCTTTTCCTGGCCAGTTATAATTAAGAGTTATGGCATCGGCGGCAGACATCATTCTGGGCACATTCTATAACTGCTATTTCCACAGGGAATATACCTTAATGAACCTAAAAAACTTTTCTTGAATTTTTAACATTTGTTGGTTGTCCTGATAGTATTACTTTTCCGATGATTTTAAGAATAAAGAATTCTATTCCATTTTAAAACATCTTTTACCATAGCTTTGTTTGTTTAATATATCGTTATTATTAGTTGAATAATTGATTGCTGACTTATTAATAATTCATTTGTCTTTTTCCTTCCCTCGTTCATTTATCAGTAATTCGGTTTCTATTTACTTGAAGTTTTATGTGAACGTTAACGGCCTTTTAGACTTGTTCCATGATAGTTACTCTATTTGAATAATACTGGCAAAAAACAATTAAACTGATAAAGAAAAAAGATCAAATCACAGTTATTCTTTATCTTCTGAATCGTGGATGATTAATGTTGAATCCCCTTGCACACATAATATGTCAGGCACCACTGTCTTACACACGCCCTACCACTTCTTACACATCAAGGCCCTTCCTCCCCATTAATTTTTCTCTTGACATCCATCTAGCGTTTTGCATGTGTTTTCATCTGCTTTTCTGTTCTAATACTTCCGAATTATACAAACCTTGCTAATAAAACTGTATATTATTCAATATCTGTCTATAGCCAAAACATCTCCATGCACTTTGGTCCATTCGTTCAGTTAGTTGGAGACATTTTGGAGGGAAACTCCTTTTCTTCACGTGTGGACGATGTTGTCTTCGCAGTTAGCTATTGGAAGATTGTTTTCAGCTCTCTATAAACACGTCTTCTACTAAATGAGTTTTCTGTTTGTTGTTCCATTTACAAGCCATTCCAATGCTAACTTTTCATTCTTATGTCTAGGAGACTTAGATCTATAAGAGCGTATCCTTCTCTTTAAGGATGACTTAGTTGGATAAAAATAGTTTTATGGGAGGAAAATCATTTCCCCGTCTTTCAAATGAATTGGTAGACTACGCCGAGTCTCTCTTTGGATACTAGTCGTGGAGCTTCACTAGTCTTCATTAGGAGGGTTGCTCTTTTTTGTTGGCTGAAAGTAAATGAGTAGGTTTGTTATTAGAAAATCGCTTCCAATAAAGCATCTTTTAATATCGGCTCTCCCATCTTTTCTTCTTCGTGGTTTTAGTCGTGATTGAAGCTGTTTATGAGTAATGAACAAATTTTCCATCCTGGTCTGTTTCATCATTTTCTTGGTATTATAAGAATTTGCTCTTTTCTTTCTTTATCCTCATCTCAGTGATATTGTGTTAAAGTTGTTTGTTAAAATCAGATGAACACGGATAAGCTCATGGTGTATATATCTCTACATGGTGCAGTGAATGATGGCTTTCATGACAGAAGCTGACCCTAGATTTCTCCTGATCAGATAACAACATCCAATGCTTAAGGATGTTTTGCGAGGCGATTGTCGACTGATGTCTGCCATATCGTCAAAGAAGGGAAATTGCTTACGGTTTCGGTCGAGGGTTGTAAAGCTGATGATTTGCTGATGCTTCCAACAAGATATTTAAGTTCCTTTTTGCCTTTTGCTTTAAGGATATTAATATCAGTAAGGGATCTCAGTGTAATCAAAACGGCTTGACTTACACACACCAATAGTGGATATCTTAGTACATCCTCAGAGTTGGGGAGGACATTTGCTGCTTGCTTGAATATTTCTTTCAAATGATCATCTCTCTTGTATCAGCTACTGTGGCACTCATCAATGCCCTCTTCCACCTAATGAGGCGCTCGTTCCCTGCATAATTCTTCTTAGAATCTCCTATTGAATTTGGGGGTCTATTGCATTCTTCTGCTAATTGTCCAAATTGTATCGATGGACATTTGAAATCTGTTTGCTAATATCCCATTGACAAAATCAACGCAAATAATATCGAGGATATCCTTCAACGCGTAGATTTACCCAGATAGTACAGAGATGTGATCACACTTGAATGTCTTATTCACTATCTTGTATAGGCCTACATAAGTCATCGACGAACCTAACATTGTATATATGTCATCGATGGGTAACATGAATAATTATTCCTTGATGTAAGTAAAGAAAATTCTAAAGTTAATTGTAAGAGATAACGAACTAAAGGGGACATAAAATTTTTGTAGCAGGATTTTGATTGAGAAAGTGAGACAGGTGACATAATGATAAATAAGAAAAGAAAATTTTTATTACGTTTGTACAAGGAAAGGGGGTTATTAATTAAGTATTCAATGCGAATCAGTTATGTAAGAAGTCTGAAAGTAATAGGAAATCTTTACATGATATTCAAGTACCAAGAAAAGGTTTATGATCAATTTATAAACAGAGTGTACTGAGTTGTGGAAAAGTAATAAGAGGTTGAAAAGGATGAAACATCCATAGAGGCTAAACGTATTTAGAACACTTAGAACAGTGGTTCTTAACCTTTTTATTACCACGCCCCCTCTAAGAGTTGCTCCTTCGCTCTACGCCCCCCTTGCATCTATGAGTAAAATCCCCACCCAGATTTAAAGGAAAATTAAAAAAAAAAGAGAGAGAAAGAGAAGGTCTTTCGAGGGATAGGGAGGAAGGTAAATAATTACAAAACATGGTAAACCCAACGAGTCTAACCAGAGTAGTAGACTATAGGAAACTACCGTTATAAGGCAATACTTTTCCATTTTTTCCATAAACTTCCGAATATTAGTTCCTCACTCTTGTGAAGAGAATAACGAATATTATTAGAGAATCTTTAATTTTTCTCCAGAGCTCACGCCTCTCCTGGAAATTGCTGACGGCCCCCTAGGGGGGCGCGCTCCCCAGGTTGAGAACCACTGACTTAGAAGGTAGAGTTATTGATATAACTAAAAAATGTTCAGGGACAGTAGAGCGTTCTCCATTTGTTGCTGTTCCTTATGAGTGTAGACTGAATGATGTAAGGTGTCAGAGACAGGGCAGTAAACATGAGTGAAAAGCTATGGGTGTAATAAAATAACTTCGAAATGTGGAATATCATCTTTATAAACGATACAGTTATTGTAGGGGATAGTAAACCGCAAGAACTTGAAAGGGTCAGTAATAAGAGAACGTTGAGAGAAAAAGTTAGGCAAAGTAAAGTTCAGAGGGTGAATGGAAAGGGGGAAGATGGACCGATGAACGTTAATTGTGGATAGAGGAAGAATGGGAATGTTTGACTGATACTGATATTGTAGTAGTAAACATAACAGATGATGGTAGGATCATAGGACAGGTGAAGCAAGGGAGAATGTAGGATATGTGCAAACAACTGAGAAGAAACACAGTGTTAGTGCAAGCTAAAGTTGGACAGTTGGGCCAATTCTCCTTTGAGGAAGTGAAGTGCTGGTGTTAAATATGACTGAAAGAAAGAAGGGTGAGGGTGATGAGATTAATTGCTTACATAAGCTATGTTGTATAAAAACCGAGAGGATGAGAGATAGTTTAGTCGAAATTGTAAATGGAAGTGTTGAGTGAAGATTTCATTATTTGGAAAGAATGAACAAAATAGAATATTTAAAAGAATTTAAAAGTTTGAAAGCAGTAGACAAGAAGAGTATTGTCAGACCTCTGAGTACTGGACCGGAAAGTAAGGATCTTAATATCCGGGATGTGGGAGAGCAGCCTACAGTACATACAAAGTAAAGGTGATGGGCTGCGTCTGAAATACGGCCTGATGCCCAGCTGATAGCTCTTGTGTCAGTGCAGGCAGCATTTGGTGTTGTGGAATTTTTATCTGCGCAAAGCATTCACCCACGACTCAGCACTTAAAGGATGAATGTGTTGCTTTATCTTCAGTACCATCCTAATGAGAAACATCATAATACTAAAAAACAGAGAGTGAGAGAGAGAGAGAGAGAGAGAGATCTTGCCGGAGAATACATATTGGTGTGATTTCCCTAAAAATCCAGTGTCTCTCTGGTGACCTAAGCAGTGATTTATATGCTTTTCTCGGTAGACATATCTGCAGACACGGCAGAATGACTTGCTACGAACTTGAAGAATAATTTTTTGAAAATATCTCCTTTCAGACGAAAAGGCGAATGATTATATATATATATATATATATATATATATATATATATATATATATATATATATATATATATATATATATATATATATATAATCAAAAAGCTACAAACGTCCTTTAATATCCAATTCACTCTACCTCAAGTAATATATTTTCATATATGTTACCGAAGGGGAATTTTTAGTTGATAATAAGTCCACCGTCCCGTGGGATCGAACCAGCGACGGACGAGGAATCAGGACTACAGTGACACACTAACCAGTCGTTAACACAAGAGGAGGGTATAAGTGAATACCATCTCCCATCAACCCACCCGTCGAACTCAGGTGTTTTGCGTTTTGGAGACGATATCCACCCACCTCTGCCATGTTGACCGTGTAATGCGTTTCGATGTAGCCATATTATGACTATTTATCACATCACCGTGATTCATATACAATCAGAAAGCTACAAAACGTCCTTTAATATCAATTCACTCTACCTCGAAGTAATATATTTTCATATATGTTACCGAAGGGAAATTTTTAGTTGATAATAAGTCCACCGTCCGTGGGATCGAACCAGCGACGGACGAGGAATCAGGTCTGGTAGTGACACACTAACCAGTCGGCCACAAGAGAGGGTATAAGTTAATACCATCTCCCATCAACCTTCCCGTCGAACTCAGGTGTTTTGCGTTTGGAGACGATATCCACCACCTCTGCCATGTTGACCGTACGTGTTTGTCGACGAGCCATAATATGACTATTTATCACATCACCGTGATTCATATACAATCAGAAAGCTACAAACGTCCTAAAAACATCCAATTCACTCTACCTCGGAAGTAATATATTTTCATGTATGTTACCCTAGGGAATTTTTAGTTGATAATAAGTCCACCGTCCCGTGGGATCGAACCAGCGATGGACGAGGAATCAGGACTACAGTGACACACTAACCAATCGGCCACAAGATAGGGTATAAGTGAATATGCTGATCCCATCAACACACCCGTCGAACTCAGGTGTTTTGCGTTTTGGAAATATCACCCAACAAACCATGTTGATAGTGTAGTGCGTTTGTCATGGGTAGGAATGATATTATGACTATTTATCAAATGATCACCTCCTGATTCATATACAATCATCAATGCTACAAACGATCGCTAATATCCAATTCGTCAAAGAATCTCCCTCGAAGTAATATATTTTCATATATATATTGTCGAAAATTTTAGTTGATAATAAGTCCACCGTCCCGTGGGGAATCGGAACCAGCGATGGACGAGAGTCAGGACCACTGACACACTAACCAGTCGGCCACAAGAGGGTATAAGTGAATACCATCTCCCATCAATGTTATCGTCGAACTCAGGTGTTTTGCGTTTGGAGGCGATATCCACCCCATTCTGCCATTTGATGTAAGTTCGTTTGTCGCACGTAGGGATATTATGACTATTTATCACATCACCGTGATTGATTCAACCAAAAAGCTACAAACGTCCTTTAATAAAATTTTTACTCTACCTTTGTAGAAGTAATATATTTTCATATATGTTACCGAAGGGGAATTTTGATAATAAGTCCACCTTATAACCTAAATTTTACATGATATTCGGACGAGATCAGGACTATGATGACACATAAACAGAGTCAGTTGGAAAAAGAGAGGTATAAATGACATCTCATATCAACCCACCCGTCGAACTCAGTGTGTTTTGCGTTTGGAGGCGATATCCACCCACCTCCCCATGTTGACCGTGAAAGTTTGTCCCAGCCATATGTATGACTATTTATCACATCACCATATTCATATACAATCGAGGAAAGCTACAAACGTCCTTTAATATCAATTCCAAGAAAACTTTAAGTAATATATTTTATATATGTTACCGGTAACAAAACACCTGAGTTCTTTGGGTTGATGGGAGATGGTATTTTATACCCTCTTGTGGCCGACTGGTTAGTGTGTTCACTGTAAAAAATGTTGATTCCCCTAGTCCTTTGCGATCCAGACGGGAAAATGGACTTATTATCAACTAAAATTCCTTCGGGAATATATGAAAATATATTACTGTAACTGAGGTAGAGTGAATTGATATTAAATTTATCGTTTATAATTTAAACGATTGTTATGAATCACGATGATGTGAGATAAATAGGTCATAATATGGAACGTTGCGACAAAAGACTTACGGTCAACATGGCAGAGGTGGGTGAATCGTGGCAAACACCTGAGTTCGAATTGGGATGGGAAGAAAGGAGATGGTTTCACTTATAATTTGTTCTCTTAACAGATGTGGCCGACTGGTTAGTGTGTCAAGGAGAATGTCCTGAAACCTGTCCATATGCTGGTGCAATGATCCCAGTTGGACAGTGGACTTATTATCCTAAGGAAGTGAAGTGCTGGTGTTAAATATGATGAAAATAAAGAAGGGTGAGGATGATGAATTAATTAAAGCTTACATTGCTATGTTGTTGTAAGAACCGGTGATGATGATAAATAGTTTATCGAAATTATAAATGGAAGTGTTGAGTGAAGATTTCAGATTTGGAAAGAATATCGCCAAAAAATAAAACAAGAATTTAAAAGTTTGAAAGCAGTAGACAGGAGATGGTATTGTCAGACCTCTCTACTGGACCGGGAAGTAAGGATCCTAATATCCTGGATTCCTCGTCCGTAGCTGGTACATACAAAGTAATGGGTGGACTTATTATCAACTGGAAATGCACTGATTTATAACTCTATGTCAGTGCAGGCATTACTTGGTAGTTGTGGAATTTATTAAAGCGCAAACATTCAGCCCACGACTCAGCACTATGAATCATGAATGTGTTGCTTTTCTTCAGTACCACTCTAATGAGAAACATCATAATACTAAAAAACAGAGATGAGAGAGAGAGAGAGAGAGAGAGAGATGATCTTGCCGGAAAATACATATTGGTATTTCCCCAAAAATCCAGTGTCTCTGGTGACCTAAGCAGTGATTTATATGCTTCTCGGTTCTGCAGACAGATATATAATTAATATTTGATGAATAACTGAAAATATCCCCTTTGAAGATAAATAGAATGATATATATATATATATATATATATATATATATATATATATATATATATATATATATATATATATATATATATATATATATATATATATATATATATATATATATATATATAATTATATTATGCATATATATATATATATATATATATATATATATATATATATATATATATATATATATATATATATTTGTATTTTATTAATATATATATATAATATCTTCTTTTATATCTGAAACAATTTTACTAGAACGATCAGCTTTAAACTCTCAAGTCCTTTGCAGACCCAGACAGAAAATTCCATCTTCTCCCAAGCCACCTTTAATTATAATAAAAAAAGAACAGACTTTAGAAACGACTCCAATATTTATTGTCTTGAATTTTTGTCTGCGTTGGTAGCAGCTTCCACTTCCCATACATAATTTCTGAAGGCACTGCTTATGTGACTGGAGGTTTCCTGGTCGTGTGGCTTCTCTTTATGCTAAAAGTTTTTTTATTCAATTTGTGTAAATTATGCCTCATTGCCCACGTTGGTGTCTTGGTTAATTTGTACATATGCTGAATGCAATATATAATAATGTTTTATCTCCCCTTTAAATGTCAAACAGTCCCATCAGATTCAAGCTTATTAATGATTTGTGAGATAGTTACACTGTAGGTGGATCTGACTGAAACTCTGTTTTGTGCTATCTCTGGACTTCAGCTGTGTTTCCATAACTCCAATAGCGTTTTAAGATGAATTTCCTTTGTTCAGAGCTAAACCTTGACCCCATCATCTATTCTTATGGGTAAGATCTAAAAAAAAAAACATTTGAGTTAACTGCTGTTGAAGTGTGTATACATTTTATTGAGACACACTTTATAAAAATGGATGTATGTGTGTGTGTGTGTTCCAGCATAACTCTGAAACGCATTTAGTAATTTCAACCTAACCTGGTACAAATAAACTTGTATAGAATACTGTATAAGGCATCACTGGCAACAAAGGGGTGTGACAGGGAGTGATAAAATAATCGAAAACAACAGATATTACTGTCCATAGTTTTCAATGTTGCTGAGGTGAACATGACTGGCAACAAAGTTCAGGTTGGTGTGGGAAGGGGGTGACATGTAAAAATAACTGAAAACGACAGATATTAGTGTCTAATCCATAGTTTTTGAGGTAGGTGAGATGAATAGTGACACTCCCGATGCCCTTTAAGTCCAAGTTCAGGCCTGATAGGAAAGGGGCGGTGAGAAGGGGGTGGGAAGGGGTTGACATGCAAAAATAACCAAAAATGACAGATATCAGTGTCTAATCCATAGTTTTGAGGCTGCTGAGATGAATAGTGACACTCCTGATGCCCTTTAAGTCAAGTTTATCCCCAATAGGATGGGGGCGGTGAGAAGGTGGGTGACATGTAAAATAACTGAAAGGGATAATACATAAAAATCAACTCAAAACAATGGATATTGAGTGTTTGCAAAAATCCATAGTTTTGACATCAGTGTCTAATCCATGTCTGAGGGCGCTGAGATGAATAGTGACACTCCTGATGCCCTTTAATATCCAAGTTCAGCCCTAATAGGAGGAGGATTAAGGGGTTGACATGTAAAAATAAACAAAATCAGATAGGAATAGTTTTCGGGGTGAGATGAATACTGACACTCCTGATGCCCTTTCGGTTCAGGGAGGGTGAAAAGAGGTGACGTGTAAAAATAACCAAAAACGATTTGATATTAGTGTCTAATCCATAGTTTTTGAGTTGCTTGAACAGTCACTCCTGATGTTGTCTGTTTAACCCCGATAGGAAGGGGGGGAGTGGCGTGTAAAAATAACCAAAAATGACAGGTTGCTGAGATGAACAGTGACACTTCAAGTTCAAGTTCAGCCCGATAGGAAGTTGATTGAGATGGGGTGGGAAGGAATGCCATTGAATTTATTATTATTATTATTATTATTATTATTATTATTATTATTATTATTATTATTATTATTATTATTATTATTATTATAAGAGTAAAGTTGCAAGGTACAAATATGTGAAATGAAAATTTTAGAGTAAATTTCACGTTATTTGCCAAATGTCAGCAAATCGAGAGAAGTTACATTTAGATTAAGTTTGGCTTTTCCTTACTCCAAGTCATTAAGTTCTTATTATTCTCAAACTGATTACCAGTTTAACTAGCTACTCATTTCAAGAATCAACGGGGGATTTAGATAATGTAACTGTAACACAACTGAGAATATGTTGCCATTAGAAACTTTCGTATCATCAAATCATTGTCTCATGCCTATTATGCCAAAGTTTGCTTATTATTTTTTCGTGTAATTTTTATCACCTTTGCTTCAACAAAGTATTCAGGCCTTCTGTTATGAAACTACAAATTTCAATCGTCTTGCCATGTTTCTGTAATCAATGTAGTTTCTCTAAAGAATAATGTATATATTCCATTATCATTCATTGCTCGATTTTACTTCAAGTTCCTTTATACCTACATTTTTCATAGATTCAACTATGACAGAACTCGAGAGTGTTACCTGAACAAGTAACACTGAAACGTTTTTCTTAACTAAGAGGTGCTTTCATACAAGTGTATGCAGTATTTTTTTTTTTTTTTTTTTTTGTATCAAATAAGGCTTGTGGATTTCCATACCACTGCCTTACGGGATACGACTTGCATTTTAGAATAGAGTGTATCTTCCGCCGACGAAACATTTCTGTCTATCTTATAGCATCTGCAATTGCATAAATAATGTTTCACGTTCTTAATAAAACTTTGAAGTATTTAGTTAACTACATTTTAACTCTGTGTACATTTTAACTCTTCGCTTCATTTTAGAGAAATATTATCAAATTTTACCAGAATCTCTCTCTCTCTCTCTCTCTCTCTCTCTCTCTCTCTCTCTCTCTCTACTCTATATATATACATATATATATATATATATATATATATATATATATATATATATATATATATATATATATATATATATATATATATATATATATATATATATATATATATATATATATATATATATATATATATATATATATATATATATATATATATATATATATATATATATATATATATATATATATATATATATATATATAATAGATCTATTAAGAGCTATAAATTTATAGCGTGATTAAATCCACTTCGTTTAATCATCTAAAGTAATGTTTCTTCCGGTATTCCAGCTAAAATCGGTAACTATTTCAGTTTACTTATTTATCTTCGTTGATACTTAGCTCCCTTCTTATCGATACGAAAATTTTGTTTTACGAAGTTGCTAATTTATAATCCACAATTAACTGTCACATTCTTAAGCACGTATTCCTGCCGATGGAACGTTTTCTTATTATCAGTGGAAGTACACTTGACTTCACGCCTTAATTGTAGTTTGAATGAAGTATTATTAATCATATTATTATATTTCATCAATTAACCGAGGGATGAGAGGAAGGCCCAGAAACAGTTGGAAAGGAGATGTGAAAGAAGTTTCGGAAAGGATGGACCTTGATTTCCAAGAAGTGAGAAAATGTTGTAATTAGTGGTTAATGGAGCCATGTGTGTGCCAGTGAAGACGGGTGGTGGTGGGGGGAGGCGGTGCCGGGACGGGTGGTATTTAAGGAGGTGGTGGGATGGGGTTCTTCGGGTGGGGTTTTTGCTAGGGGAGGGGTGCGAGGTGGCTATTGGCGGTTGGCGGTTGGCGGTTCGACGCAGTAAAGAGAGAAGTGGCGGTTGATCCACGAAGCGAATATTTGCGTGTGTGCGTGGGTAGGCGTGCTCACCGACATACTCACTTGGCTTTTATGTGTAAATAATTTTTTTATGTCAGTAGCTGCTACAGTGTAGCCTAGGAGCAATATCAGTGCCGGTAATTTGGGGAAGCTGCTTTGTATATTCTAACGATTTTCATGAGATTTTCCCAGAGGTATCTTCGGTAGATTGGCAGATATTGCCAATGCCGGAATGTCGTTAAAGGATCAGATGGTTTTTATTTCTAAAACACTTCCATAAATGCTTTATTTCTTATATACAACACATTAAACATTTTGCCAGGGTTCCGAAATTATATTTCTTTTCTTGAGATTTATCACATGAGATTTTTATATTCCTTAAACTTTGCTTCAGGCATCTGTTTTTTTTTTTTTTTATAAAATCATGAGAACGTACCCGCCGGTTCCTTAATTACTCTCTTTCAACTGGACTTACTCCAGATACATGATGCTTCTTTCCAGTTTTTCTCTCTTATTCTTTTTCGGTATCGATGACAAGCGATTGCTTCATATCACACACATACCACTAATAATTAATAAAAATATTTATTTCTATTGTAGGTTTCAAACAACTCGCCTTTATCGCATACCACTCACTCTCTTTCTTATTTTATAATAGTACTTTCAGGTACTCATTCATAGTGCATGAACTCCTCCTTAGACAAAAATAACCACATCTTTGTTTGTTAAATT
This sequence comes from Macrobrachium rosenbergii, assembly GCF_040412425.1. Classification (NCBI taxonomy): domain Eukaryota; kingdom Metazoa; phylum Arthropoda; class Malacostraca; order Decapoda; family Palaemonidae; genus Macrobrachium; species Macrobrachium rosenbergii. The sequence continues at coordinate 11,325,640 of NC_089764.1, forward strand.
CCAATGCCTTCATATGTAGTCAAAAGTGCACGAAAAGTTAAGTTTACCTTAGTTTAACCAGACCACTGAGCTGATTAACAGCTCTCCTAGGGCTGGCCCGAAGGATTAGATTTATTTTACATGGCAAAGAACCAACTGGTTACCTAGCAACGGGAATCCGAACCATGACGAGAAATTAATTTCTATCACCAGAAATAAATTCCTCTGATTCTTCATTGTCCGGTCGGAGAGTCGAACGCTGGGCCAGCGTGCTAGTCGAGAGCTCTACCCGCCCTTCCAATGAAGAACTATAGTGCACGAAGAACAGGATACTTCCGGTACCGAGTTTGCGAGAAATACTTTAAAATTTGGATGCGTGAAAAAGTACAAGTTATAGATAATGTATGAAATAAGTTTACTGATCACTGTTACTTGGGGTCGCTGAATTTAGTCGATAGTTCCTACTGCGAGAATTGGAAGGGCAACACTTTCTGGACTTAAACTCTCCCTATTTTACAGAAGGATGTGGTGCCCACCCATCCTTGCATAAAAGCAGAATTTGAGTTCTCTTGATGGGTTAGTGATAATGCTGCTTATCAAACCATCAGGGCGGTATAAATAACAAGACCAGCAAACACCTACAAAAACAACAACAACAACAATAATAATAATAATAATAATAATAATAATAATAATAATAATAATAATAATAATTAAAATTAAAATGAAACTCCACCTATTGCCGAATACAATTATATATATGTATATGTATATATCTATATATATATATTCCTTCTTTGGAAGCCAATTGTACCTTTCTTGTCTATGCAATAGATTACAAATCTGGAGGTCTCAATCAGCATCAATAAATCATCGCAAGGAGATAATAACTTCTTAACCAAAGGCTTATTGAGAAGTGATATATATATATATATATATATATATATATATATATATATATATATATATATATATATATATATATATATATATATATATATATATATATATATATATATATATATATATATATATATATATATATATATATATATATATATATGCATGTAGCAAAATATTGTCGACGCAACAGACGCAGATACTATCTTCTAAACTACAGACCTTCCTGTCGTCAAGAACTACTGTATTAGCAAATAAAAAATACAAATAGACAATAAAAAATAAAAATCATAATTGGAAGCAGGACATAATGAAATAAAAAAAAAAAAAAAAATACTGACACACACAAAAAATGTAAGTTAATAATGATAACGGGGGGGGGGGGGGGGCCCGTATGAGCAAGAAAATTTGGTAAATAAAGCGCATCGATTTGTTCAGCCAGCTTCACTATTCAGTAAAAAGAATTAAATCATTAAAATACTATTGACTATGCTATCTTGTCTTTGCCTTTCGATCAGCGTCTCTTCTCTAGATAAGTTAAACCTTTAACACTAATGCTTTCCTCCACCACAGTGTCATCTATAACATGCCAATCGTCAGGAACTGCAATTTCATTAAAGAAAATTCGAGTTATATCCCGCAGCCATCGGAACCGTAAATGCATACTGAAGAAGCACCCGTCACCCTTGTTCTCCATGCCATAAATTTCTCAGCGACTGCTAAAAAGAAAAATTCATACCCAGAGATTTCATTTTCTGTGAGCAGACGTTCTATCCCCAAGGGCCAAATCCATATTGTTTAGGATGCAATGCTCCCCGCTACCGTTCTGAGAAATTGGGTAAAAAAGAACCGCCATTGTTTTATTACTGTTCCTTGTATACAGAGATACCCCGGAAACGTATTGGAATCTGGAACCTACATTTCAAACATAAGAGAAAAAAGTCTTAAATGTCAGGCTTTCAGTGTGATAAGGTGTCAAGGTAGTAAATCGTTGCATGTAGTTACCAGACTGTGAATCAACACTTACTAGTTCGTACTGTAAGAATTAAAACCATTGTCACTGAGTCTTATTATTTTCCAAGTAAATTATCATCCCCGAGTCTTTAATATTGTAATATTTGGAATAATCATAACACTACGTTACCGTAAACCTCCCATTGTGAACATAACTCGGAAACCCAAATGTCCAGAGGCAGCCAGAATTTCTCTGTTGGGTCTTTTCATTCTAGTTCTTCTTGTTTAGTGTCTTTTTTAATCAGATGGAAAACCAACCTACCTACAAAACAAAACCAACTGCCCTCACAAGAACACTAAAAGTACGATTCAGCGTTTTTAATAATTTTCTCCTAAGACCTTTTAGTAATTGCTTCTATTTACGCTACCTAATATACAGGACTGCGGTGATTTTAGATAACGATCAATGTATAACTTTTATCGTCTTTTCATCTAGGTATATAAGAGAATTTAACATGAACAAGCGTTCATTTTAAACTACAGGATCCTTCTTCACTGCAAACATGTTTCGATTGAGTAATTAAATTGAGTTGCTTGTGTTTGTTACATTAATTATTGATTAAAAGGATATAAACCAGACTAATACTTACCTTTCTCCTCCCCCTTCCCTAAACTTCTACATCACGACATTTATTAGGAAAATTCGAGTCATATCTCACAGCCACGAACTCGTAACCGCAGCTGCTGACAAAATCAGTCACCATTGTTCTCCATGCCATAAATTTCTTAGCGATGGCTAAAGAGAAAAATATGTACCCAGACATTTCATACTTAGTGAGCAAACGTTCTATCCCCAGGACAAAATCCATATTGCTTAGAACACACTGCTCCTGCCTCCATACCTAGAAACTGGGGAAAAAACCGTTGTTGTTTTATTGCTATTCGTTATTTGTAGAGATGCCCCTGGAAACATATAGAATCCAGAGACTACATTTCTAATATAAAAGAAAAATGTCTTAAATGTCAGGCTTTCGGTGCGAAAATGTGTCAAGATAGTATATTGTTGTATGTAGTTACCAGATTGTGAATCAACACTTCCGTAGTTCGCACGGTAATTGGTAAATGTAAGGCTCAATGTTTAGTCATTCCTTTAAAGAAGAATTAAAATCAATATCCATGGGTCTTGCAATGTTTTCAAGAGGTTAGCAACCCCTAGTCTCTAATCTTGGTTAATTTGGAGTTATTGATAGCACTTCGTCACTGTAAAATAGCAATATGAATCTTCTAGTGTGAACTTAAATACTGAACCAAAATGTTCAGAGGAAGACAAAATTTTTCCATTGGGTCTTATCATGCACATAGTGGTCTTTGTTTAGTGACTTTTTTAAGCTAATAGAACCTAAGGTCCTTATGGAAACATGATAAAAAAACCCGATTGACCGTCATCCTTAACTTTTTAAAGGCCTTAATATTCTCCAAATTTATAGAATAATTTCACTGTTTACACTATCTATTATACAGGAAGGCGGTGAGATGTCATTTTAGAACGGAATTAATGTCAGTTGACGTGAGGCTCATGAATCATCAGAAATCAAGGGACTGTTATTTAGGGCAAAAATAATAAAAATATCTTAAAGAAGAAAGCTTTTCTTACTACGTCAGCAATTCTGATGACTCCTTAGTTATATGATTATTTATGGATATTAAATCCTAAATTTAAAGCAAAAATATTTGCTAATGGATTGCTGGAAATACCCTAAACAAATTTCACTACGATTCAAAATAGGGTATATTGGAAACATGAAAGGGGAACACCAACTGTTGTAGTTTGCACGTATGTGGAACTTTGGAACGTTCGTTCCCTCATCATGTTTCCATTGTAAGGCCAATTTGGAAACTCTGTCTTCTAAATTTTCGAAGTTATTCAAAATTAACGTGCGGAAAAGGAAGAACTACTATTTACTGCTTTTTAACAATAAATGATAACTGAATTATACGGTAAGTTAGCATATACTGTCCGCGGTACAATGAAACTCATCTGACGTTCTGTTGGTAATAAAAGAATCATTTGCACATTCCTGTTGGACAGGTGAGAAAGAATTTTATTTCTTGGGGAGAAAAGGGGGACGGTGCTTTACAGAGACATGTTTGTTTTTATACCTTTATTTTACCATCACGGTGTAACTGAGCCGTTATTTTGAAGCAGATGTTTGATCTGTGAGTATCCTGGATTGAAATTTGATTTTTTACAGAGTCTGTGATGTGTGGGTGTAGCTATCGAGCTAAGTTATTCAATTTTCTGTTATAGTGTTCACATAAAAAAAGGGGATATCTGTGATATCCTTGTGAAATGAAACAAAAATAACGAACGCTATGTAAAACAGTTGAATAAGTTTAGTGAGTGCAAAGAGGATATTGCATCTCTTTTAGACATGCTGGAAAAGAAAACATGATAAAAAGTGTTATGTACCCTGTGTTTGCGTGCGCGCGCGCGCGCGTGTGTGTGTGTGTGTGTGTGTGTGTGTGTGTGTGTGAGGGAATGGTTTGATATTCAAGATACCTGAAGCTTTGAAAAGGTCTGTAGATAGGAAGTTCCAGAATAATTCGAGAGCTAATTGGTAATAGCGCAAACTCGCGCGGAATTGGACTTGTATTTACTTCGAGATGTTTCTCCAAGACCAAAGTATCTCGCTAATTACAATGTCCCCTTTCTAAAAACTTCAAGTAATTGTATATAATTGAAGACAGCATATTCAGAAGGTGAAAATTTCACTGTTTCGTGGATAGATATACAACATAAGTATAAAGAAGGTGAGTCTTATGTCACGTGATAAAGAAGAACCTCAAACATTATGCAGTTATTACGGGTCCTTATTTTGAGTCTATGTAGTCTCGCTTTCTCTGTGTTTATTTCCTTTACTCCTGACTTCCTTACTCTCACAGTTCAATTTTAAAGTATAATAACAGATATTTGCAGATAATCTTGCCATTTTAGATTAGTTAGTGAGGTCCCGAGCTGTCGCCGGGACCCTCAGGCCATCCTCGCTTTAAAACAAAACCTACTGTACATGACGCACCGAGACTCAGGAAACAGATCCAGCGCTCCCGATTCAAACGATCTTTTATGCATTTTTTAGAAGATACTTTATGTCCTTGTCAGAACTGTAGTTACTAATGTATGTAAAGCATTGCAAGCTTTCTGACCATATGTATTTGAAACCTCTTCCTAATTTGTATATAGAACTGTTAACCATTCTTCAGGTGTGAGAAAACACAGCTGACTGTATATAAATGTCCCTCTGTTTTCCCCTAATGTCAAATTCTACTTTTCCGCTCGCAAGAGCTCTTGACCTGTCAGAGATTTTGTGTCAATAAATCAGAATACCTTGAACCTACCTCTTACTCGCCGCCTCGTTATATGTATATGTATATGTATATGTATATGTATATGTATATGTATTATTATTATTATTATTATTATTATTATTATTATTATTATTATTATTATTATTATTATTATTATTCCGTTCTGTTTATATACAAATCAATATCAATCATGATTTTGCCAATGATCTCATTGCAAAATTATTCAGAAAGATTAAATGAGCTATTGGTAGATAAGTTCAGCCGGTTGCTTTATTCTAATTTGATAAAATTTCTATTCCACTAAGCGTTCAAAACACATCTCGTTGTTTCCTTTCCTTGATATAAGTAAAATTCAGTGACAGAAGTAAACTTTAGAACTGAAGTATACATTTTTGTTTCTTGTATAATTTTCTTTGCATTCTATGGGAAATAAAGTGTTTTTAATACGTATTTTTAAGAGTTTATTTATAATTAACAAAAAAAAGATAGCCAGGAAAAACCTAGCTCAGGTCAAATTCTTAATTAGAGAAATCAGATTACATATGGAATGTAGGAGTATCGTAACATAAACTCATGGTTTTATGTTCGTTCGGTCAATAATTGAAATAAGTGAACGCCTACGAGCTGTTTTACTAATTAATAATTTGAGCTGTTTAAGTGTCGCAAAAATCTTATAGAAGCAGCATACTGAGTGTCAGAGGTTAGGACTCAACATTGTCCCACTTCAACCTTTGTTAGAATCAGGTTATAGATAAGTAAATCTCGTTTACTATTTTTATTTATGTAATTTAAAAAGTAGGTTGTACTGGACTTTACTCCCCATCTATCCTCTTTTAATTAAAGCTTGTGTTTATATAGCAATGCAGATACTCAGTGATAAAATCCATGCGTGAGAGAAAGCTTGTAAACTGCTTTCTTTTAATGAGGGAGTTAAGATCTTTAATCTTAGAAGACTGTTTGATTTCCTCTGGAAAAACATTTTACTATTAAAGAACTAGTTTCCTTGACTCGCAATTCCGCAGAAGATAGGCAACTATTGGAATAGTTATATTCAATCATGAATTGTCGACGATGGAACAGTTGATTCAGGAATAACTTGTTGCAGAGGTCATTATTTTACCATATTAAGAAGTTAAGTATACCTCAGTTTAACCAGACCACTGAGCTGATTAACAGCTCTCCTAGGTTGGCCCGAAGGAATAGATTTATTTTACGTGGCTAAGAACCAATTGGTTACCTAGCAACGGGACCTACAGTTTATTGTGGAATCCGACACCACATTAATCGTGCTGAAAGACAAGCAGCGAAATATTTTTTGTTTTTCATTTAAATGTAGGTTCTTGGTTATAATAGTTTCAGACTATGCCTGTATACAGATAGAGATTATAGCATGAACAAACAGCGATATTATTTTTTATTCCTCAACACGGTGGCAGGGGCGGAATGCTCTAAGCAAAATGGATTTGGCCCTCGGGTAAGGCACATCTGCTCATAGAATTGGGAATTTTTCCTTTCTTATAAATTTTACCATCTCCACGGAATTTATGGCTTATAAAACAAGGGTGACAGGTGTCTTCCCGGCATTGGCAGTTGCAGCTGTAGCCACGCTTCCGGAGGTAATGGAATACAGCTCTTATCTTCTTCAAGGGCTCGGGGACGAGAGATTTGGGGAGAGCATAACATACAAAGTAAATTGCATTTACTAAGGAATGGTGTGATATGAGGAGAATGCGCGGGAAAGCTTTTAGTGTTTAATTTTTTTTTTTTGTTAAATATATGTAGGGAAGAGAATGATAATAGAATGACAATGAAAAGACAGAGGTATCACATTTCCCCTTATTTTCCATAGTTCCTCGTTGGCTGAGTCGGTAGAGTTCTCGGCTAGCACTCTGCTAGGCCCGATTTCGAGTCTCCGGCCGACCAATGAAGAATTAGATGAATTTATTTCTGGTGATAGAAATTCATTTCTCGGTATAATGCGGTTCGGATTCCGCAATAAGCTGTAGGTCCCGTTGGTAGGTAACCAACTGGTTCTTAGCCACGTAAAATAAGTCGAATCCTTCGGGCCAGCCCTAGGAGAGCTGTTAATCAGCTCAGTGGACTGGTTAAACTAACTTAAGATCAGATACGATGGCATAACTAATAGTATTTCGGTAAGTCATTCAAATTAGCTTTTTATTGAATTCTTCATAACTATGCAATTCTGTTTC
>NC_089764.1:11338048-11385548 GCF_040412425.1 Macrobrachium rosenbergii
AAAAATTTTTATAAAGAATGGCATCTCATATGAATCTGATCGTGCCTTGATGAAAGCGCTGTTCACAGGAACATCAGAAAGCAATCGGAAAGCAACTGGTATGTTCAGTTATTCTATTTACTGGATAAGGTTCCTTTATCAATATACGTTTATAAAAAGTGCAAGAACACGGAGTTTATTTTCTTATATTTTTTAACATTTGGTTATTAGTGATCTGGCTTCCTGCCTCGTTTTCACTAAAATGAAATCATACTTTATAAGTAAGAAAAAAACATCAATCAATCTTACAAAATAAGTTTCAGAAAAATCACTAGAAATTAAAACGTTCCATCACAAAACTTTTTCTCTTGTAATATTTTATCAAATTTCTTTCATTTAATTCCTGATTACCAAAATAACTTGTTTTAAATCTGAATTTCTGAAAAGACTAATAGCTTCAGCATTTTTTACCGTTTACAAAATTTTACAAATCTTGAGTGACTCCCTCGCTCGTTGCAGACGAATAGGGGTTGGGTTAGAAATTTTGCCAGATTTCTGAACAAAAACTTTCCGATGGAATGACTACATAAAAGCTGCAAAACTGATCCAGTCACGGAAATTTTTAACGTTTGGTACTGGAATGAAAACTACCTTTCCTATGACTGGCTTTTGATTCTTTCAGTAAAAAAAAAAATTACTTTGAGCCTATGTAAATTTTTGGAGCGAAAGTTTTTAAGGGAATAACAAAATGCTTGTTTAAAATAACTTTTTAAACTGTCATCTTGAAACTATCGCACACTCTGAATTTTCCGCTGTTGGGTAAAAATGTAGACGTTTTATGCCAGATTTCCCACAGTTTTTATTATCAGTTGTCCATCACTTTTTGTCATTGCAGAGTTTTTTTTAGTTTAACGACCAAAAAACAGTAATGAAGACTACAGTGTCATTGCAAGGTAAGAGTAGAACATATACTTAAGAGATTAAGACCAATGAACTTATTTTACGTGGCTAAGAACCAATTGTTACCTGGTAACGGGACCTAAGCTTATTGTGGAATCCGAACCACCCTATCAAATTCTTCATTAATGGCCAATGATCTCCAACGGTTGTTATATATTAAAAAAAACGATTCCTGGTAATACATCTCTAGTGTAGCAAAGTTAATGCGAAGGTAAAAAAAAAATTAACATTATCACTGGCGTTTTCAAGTTCTGACGTATCTGAGCACATTAAGGGTCAAATAGTTCCCCCGCACCAGTTGGACGATTTTCTACATAAACCCTTCTATTGAGAGATCATGTGCAAAATAATTTGGTCAGTAGCGTTAACCCGTAAAATTACTTGAAAAATAAGTTAAATTATTTTTTAAAATATGTCGATCAACACTTGGAAAATAACTTTATATATGTATGTATGTGTATATATATATATATATATATATATATATATATATATATATATATATATATATATATATATATATATATATGCATATATATATATATATATATATATATATATATATATATATATATATATATATATATATATATATATATATATATATATATATATATATATATATATATGTATATATATATATATATATATATATATATATATATATATATATATATATATATATATATATATATATATATATATATATATATATATATATATATATATATATATATATATATATATATATATATATATATATATATATATATATATATATATATATATATATATATATATATATATATATATATATATATATATATATATATATATATATATATATATATATATATATATATATATATATATATATATATATATATATATATATATATATATATATATATATATATATATATATATATATATATATATATTTCGCACTAATTGTTCTAGTACAATAAAGACAAATAACACTGCATATGAAGAGTTATCTCTCTCTCTCTCTCTCTCTCTCTCTCTCTCTCTCTCTCTCTCTCTCTCTCTCTCTTGATCAGCAAGCGTTTCTCTTTATCCGTTCTGTTTGTATGCACAGCTCCCGAGTAGTGTCGATTTGTTATCGTCACTTTGGCATTGAGGGTCCATGGAGGGAGTCTTCACTTTTATCTTGTACTTCGTCTCACTAAAGTATATAGCTTAGGGTCCCTACTAAGAAAGCTTTGGCTGTATTACATATTTTCTAAAACGGTATCGTAGTAAAACTTTGAAGGAAGGAACCGTTAAATTTGTCTTGAAACAAGTTCTTTTAGCTAAAGCAGTCGCATAGCTAATATTTGAAAAAAAATGAAATAAAATAAGAAAAAACTGGGTTCCATGTATCGTGTTTTGCAAGCATGATTTAGTTTAGCACTTATTACTAAACATTGGAATAATTAATAGTTTTCTTTAATTTCCCTGCAACACTTATTTTATAAAGGCTTTAAATTAATACTGGAGGTACTTACTGAAATATAATAAAATTACTTATTTATCTATTAATTTATGCATTTATTTATGCTATTTCTTATTGTCTTCTTGTAATTACAAGAACTTCCCATTATTATCAGAATATTTATTCTAAAGGCAAAATTCGAGCTTTGTCTTCTTTTAGACTAATTTTATTTGATAACAAAATCAAATACGATGTTGAAAAATTCACTACATGGCTAGGTCAGCTATCCAAGCACAGAGACATGGACGTATATTAAATTTCAAGCCATTTGCCTCAGGTGTTCGGAATAAACAAAGGTTTGAAGGACGATTTGTCTGGTCGATATTGGCAAAAATGGAAATGCCTAAAGCGAGAGCAGAATAACTTCCAGTATCGTATATATCCATCGGATTTGATTTTCCCTCCTTTTTTAATGTCTTTTTCGAGATTGTTTATATATATATATATATATATATATATATATATATATATATATATATATATATATATATATATATATATATATATATATATATATATATATATATATATATATATATATATATATATATATATATATATATATATATATATATATATATATATATATATATATATAACTATACACAAACTATCTTCGTAATATTTTTAGTGGAGATTTTCAAACTGGAAACATATCAGACATTTAAGGAAAAAAGGTCAGGAGCTCGACAGTAATGAGTACATTTAAAATTTTTAATTTTCACACATGACACTTGTAATTCGTCTTTTTTGTCTTCATAACTAATGATTTTGTCTTTTTTCCGTTACATAAGTAAATCCTTACTGATCATATTTTTACCCTGATAAGAAAAAAAAAAAAAAACATTGTCTTTTCCAGATATCAAAAAATTATTGAAATTTTACTTCCAGGAAACGAAAGTCCTCTTTGACAGAATACACTGTCTCTGATTCATGACTTAACCTAGACGCCTTCCTAATGTCTTTAATCGTCAACCATTCTCTTTTAATATTCTGTAGATATTTCTCAATATATATTATGGTTATTCATTAAACTATTAATTTTTCTACTTTTCTTTTTAATCTGTTGCCAACCAATCCCTTTGCAGGCATTACACTAATTTCACTCTCTCTAAATGGGTTCTCTTTCCAATTACATTACGTCTAACCTCAAGACCTGTCTTTAATTCAAAAGCCTTCATCACTCAATCTATAAATGCCTCGGGCATTGTAACTGCCCAAACCCGTTATTCTTACGCCCACATACACCGCAAAACGAGCTTTTGTTTCGTCGTAAATACATAGAATTGCCCTGCACGGACCACATTCCTCACCCACATGCAGTCTCAACATTTTGTTACCGTTCTTTCTCATGGCTGTCGTAAATCTCTTCTCGAACCATTTACGTCACATAAAACTTTTTCCCTTTTACTCAGTTTTATTTTGTCTTCCCATTTCGTGATGGATTTATGTGTTTATGTATGTTGCATGGTTTTTAAAAGGAATATACAAATAACACTAAAATGATAAGTATATATATGCAAGTATATATATTTTTATTCGTTTGAATAAATTGACAAAAATGCTCTACTTTGTTTATTATAATCTATAGTATATGCTAGAATATTAAAACATCTAGGAGCTCATTTATAAATAATCCTGAATAACACGTAATATAAAGTTAATTACTTAGAACAAGGTGCTGTAATTTAAGGACCTTTTAACTGTAGCGAAGAAACGAAAAAGTTTGTAATTGCAAATGACCCAAACTATTTATGATGTGGTACTGCAACTAAGGACTTTTATTCTTGCGTACATATTTGAAGGCACAAACACATATATTGCACTGGTCGTTGTGCTGTTTGCCATAAGGCCATTTCTTTACAGGGGAACTATTATATATATATATATATATATATATATATATATATATATATATATATATATATATATATATATATATATATATATATATATATATATATATATACAAAACTATCTTCGTAATATTTTTAGTGGAGATTTTCAAACTGGAAACATATCAGACATTTAAGGAAAAATCAGGAGCTCGACAGTAATGAGTACATTTAAATTTGTAATTTTCACACATGACACTTGTAATTCGTCTTTTTGTCTTCATAACTAATGATTTTGTCTTTTTCCGTTACATAAGTAAATCCTTACTGATCATATTTTTACCCTGATAAGTAAAAAAAAAAAAAAAAAAACATTGTCTTTCCAGATATCAAAAAATTATTGAAATTTTACTTCCAGGAAACGAAAGTCCTCTTTGACAGAATACACTGTCTCTGATTCATGACTTAACCTATTCCTAATGTCTTTAATCGTCAACCATTCTATTTAATATTCTGTAGATATTTCTCAATATATATTATGGTTATTCATTAAACTATTAATTTTTCTACTTTTCTTTTAATCTGTTGCCAACCAATCCCTTTGCAGGCATTACACTAATTTCATCTAAATATTCTCTTTCCAATTACATTACGTCTAACCTCAAGACCTGTCTTTAATTCAAAAGCCTTCATATCAATCTATAAATGCCTCGGGCATTGTAACTGCCCAAACCAGTTATTCTTACGCCCACATACACCGCAAAACGAGCTTTTGTTTCGTCGTAAATACATAGAATTGCCCTGCACGGACCACATTCCTCACCCACATGCAGTCTCAACATTTTGTTACCGTTCTTTCTCATGGCTGTCGTAAATCTCTTCTCGAACCATTTATATCACATAAAACTTTTCCCTTTTACTCAGTTTTATTTTGTCTTCCCATTTCGTGATGGATTTATGTGTTTATGTATGTTGCATGGTTTTTAAAAAAGGAATATACAAATAACACTAAAATGATAAGTATATATATATGCAAGTATATATATTTTTATTCGTTTGAATAAATTGACAAAAATGCTACTTTGTTTATTATAATCTATAGTATATGCTAGAATATTAAAACATCTAGGAGCTCATATAAATAATCCTGAATAACACGTAATATAAAGTTAATTACTTAGAACAAGGTGCTGTAATTTAAGAACCTTTTAACTGTAGACCAGAAACGAAAAAGTTTGTAATTGCAAATGACCCAAACTATTTATGATGTGGTACTGCAACTAAGGACTTTTATTCTTGCGTACATATTTGAAGGCACAAACACATATATTGCACTGGTCACTGTTAATGCCATAAGGCCATTTCTTTATATGGTTATATATATATATATATATATATATATATATATATATATATATATATATATATGTATATATATATATATATGCTATATATATATGTATATATATATATATATATATATATATATATATATATATATATATATATATATATATATATATATATATATATATATATATATATATATATATATTCTTATGGATTCCAGTCCACTGAGCTCGCCTTTTAAGCTTTCCTTTTAAAGAAGGCAAAGAGGGCGAGTGCATTTGGAAATGAGCACCAAGAGATGAGACCAGAAGACGAGAAAGAACCATGGGTCCATCTCCCTAACAGATGTTATTTGATAATCCTAAAGCCATCCTATTCTTATCCTCCTCAATACTGTCCCCAAGGGTTAATGTACTGGCAAGACTCTTATCCTCAGGTACACACAGGCCACACCCAGGCCAGCAGAAGAGGAGGCTGCGGGAGAGAGCCTGCCTGCTTCAAGTAACCGACCCATCCAAGGTCAGACGTATATCGTCATCTCCCTCCTTCCCACAACACACGTGGGAGCTCTTTCTATGATCAGGGAGGGCAAATCAGGAATTCCAATCCAGTGGATCTCATTTCTAGAGGACTAGAATTGATTTAACCAAGGTAAGGTGTATTCTGGGATCATGAGCCTTGTTAATCTTTAAATCTTTTTCTCTGACTTTGCAAGAAAGGTTTTTCTCACTCAAGTTCACTTTATTCTTAGATACTTGCCGGCCGCCCCCCCCCCCACCCCCACCCCGGCACCATCAGTGATCTTTCTCAAGCTTTCAAATAGTAAATTCTGAAGTAAAGTAACTCACTGTAGCAATGGTGTGCAGCATGCTAGTGCTTGAATCAACTTAATTGTTTCAGTGGCTGTTGTGCTCTGGTGGCAAGTAAATCATGATTCAGTTCACTCTAGCAAACTAGCACCCATTATTGATATGTTAGGCCGACTGATGATACAAACCCCCTTTTAAAGTGAAAATATTAAATCATGCTGCTTTTGTAAAGTAATGTAATGCGTGGCTAAGTTGCGAATCAATTCACGTAGTAAATAAGTGTTAGAACCAGTTGGAACCATGGATGAGGCAGAGATAAGTGTTTTGCATTACAAAGTGTATACATTAGTAACACTGCAAACTCAAGTCAGCAAATTCATCCCTGAATCGAAGGGAATTGAAGTAGTTCTGTCTCAGAACACGCAGTCTACTCAGTTGTGTTTTGATTGAGTTTGGGACTGCGTAACAGCTAGGACTTCAGGATAGGAGTGTACAATAAATTAACGAAATTCCAGCGTGGCAAAGTTAGATTTTCTGTGGAAAGCATGTGCTTTCCCGCACACTAACCAGTTAGCTCTCCTCCAACAGGAAGTGTGGGTTAGTTGGGGCCCTACCTTAACTTAAGGTTAAGTTTACTGCTTTATTTTATATTGAAGGACACGGGAGTATCAATATTAAATTAACTTAGCCCAATTAATGTCAACCTCAGTAACCCTCATTTTGCACAGTTTCCGACCCGATTAAGTGGTGGAAGTTGATGCTTAAAAAGGGAGCTCTTATGGAATCCAGTCCACTGAGCTCGACTTTTAATGCAAGCCAAGAGATGAGACCAGAAGACAAAAAAGAACCATATTTGAGAACCCTAATGCCATCCTATTCATATCCTTCTCAATACTGTCCCAAAGGTTAAAGTACTGGAAAGACTCTTATCCTCAGGTACACCCAACCGCACCCAGGCCGCACCCAGGCCAGCAGAAAAGAAGGCTGCGAGAGAGAGCCTGCCTGCTTCAATAACCAACCTATCAAAGGTCAGGCGTATATCGTTGTCTTCCTCCTTCCCACAACGCACATGAGAGCTCTTTCTAAGATCAGGGAGGCTAAATCAGGAATTCCAGTCCAGTGTACCTCATTTCTAGAAGACTAGAATTGATTTAACCAAGGTAAGGTGTATTCTGGGATCGAGAGCCTCGCTATTTAAATCTGTTTCTCTGACTTCGCAAGAAAGCTTTTTCTCATTCAAGTTCACTTTATTCTTCAGTGCCTGGCCCCCCTCTCACCATCAGTTGTCTTTCTCAAGCATTCAGATAGTGAATTCTCAAGTAAAATAACTCACTGTAGCAATGGTGCGCTGCATTGCTAGTGCTTGAACTAAATTATTTCAGTGGCCGTTGTGCTCAGGAGGCAAGTAAATCATCAACATTCCCAAGTCCCTTGATTAACCGTATATTAGAGGCAATTAGGGTACTGTTTCTGTCCATGACCATCACTAACCAAGGTTATCTCTCTACTTGCTACAGGAGAGCTGTTTGTGCAACCCTACCATGCGGCCCCAACTTGGGTCCTTACACTTCTACTGAAGCTTACAAGGGCCTAATTAATTGCACCATAAGCATATTTTCTACTCTTTCATACCCCTGTTCATATTGGTTATTTCTTAAACCTTGTAAATAAAGCCCCTGTTAATTGTTCTCTGTTGCATACTTCTATTCAAGTAGTGTAATCATCTCATGGGCATAAGGTATTGCAACCCAGTAAGAAGATTACTCAGTAAACTTGCACTTTCTCTTTAAATATGTACGACCACGAGTGGGGATCAAGGTCAAATTCAGTGTTTCTTTAATTTTTTTGCGTTATCCTCCCCTTTGGTCTGTAACAATATACAGTATATATATATATATATATATATATATATATATATATATATATATATATATATATATATATATATATATATATATATATATATATATATATATATATATATATATATATATATATATATATATATATATATATATATATATATATATATATATATATATATATATATATATATATATATATATATATATATATATATATATATATATATATATATATATATATATATATATATATATATATATATATATATATATATATATATATATATATATATATATATATATATATATATATGTATGTATGTATATATATATATACACACACACACACACACACACACACACACACACACATATATATATATATATATATATATATATATATATATATATATATATATATATATATATATATATATATATATATATATATATATATATATATGTGTGCACACACATATATTTATATATGTGGGTGTGTGTGTTGTCATTTTACGTTATTAATTTATCTTCCTTTCTATCTACCAGTTAAATACTTTTCAATAATTGCTGACAACAATTCTTCTGTTTTACTGTATAATAACAATATGCTTTCATCTACTACTTGATTTATTATGGTGTAAAAGAAATGAATCAACTTTAAATGGATTGCAGTTATCTTTTTTTTTTCTGTGAACATGAAATCCATTACCGTTCCAGGCAGAGTCAGAGTTAATTATGGATCTGCCGTGAAATAATGATTCATTACTGGTACGGCTTTAATACAGCATAATTTGGTCGCCCTTAATCTTTAATAATTTTTTGAGCAGGACATAATTTTGCTTAATTAACAGGATGAAATTGTGCCATTCAGCGCAGACTTTTCTTTCACCGTCATTTCTTAGTTTCTTTTTACTGTTATAAATTCAATTTAGCTTCAGTTTCAACTTTGAATTCAGACAGCTATCTTGACACAATAATATTAACTCAAAATCTCCTTTAAAAAGCGGACTCTGATTGAATAATGAGGTGACGCATTTCTATTTTTTTTTTTTTTTTTTTTTTTTTCAGACGTATTCCCATCACAACATTTTTCATTGCTCTTCGGAATGAGTTCCAAGCTCTAACAGCTTCTTGGCCTTTCGTCTGAATTTCGCGTTCATTCATTCATGCTATTCAGCAGGTCGAAGTTAAATGTTTTCGTTTATATTTTCATCTCTAGTAGTTTTTAAACAGTTATTTGAAAAAACCAGGAAACTCCTCCGTTATTAAAACTAAATAATATTCGTTTTTGCTTCATTTAATCGTCTTTTTCAACTTTTTCAGACCCAATTATTACAAGAAATAAATAGTTTTTTTTTTTCTATCTGAATGAAGTATTGAGTCCTTAATCAGATTTAATATGGCTAGCTGTTTGTATAAAATTGTATGAAATTATTCTAAAACAGTATTCTACCCGTTTGTAACCTAACAAGTACTACCTAGTGTTGCAGTTATCTGTGACATTACCCTCAACACCATAAGTTTCACAGGTTCATACAATATCCTCGTGTTTTTTTCTTACTTCAGAAAATTGGAATTTCATTAGCTTCATGACCGAACAACTTCACTAAATAGTCTCTAGGTAAAGTATTTGCTTATGCAATATGACTTTGATGTATTTTACCTCTTATTCTCTTCAGTTTTCTTCGTACTCATTGAAATACTACCTTTTCTCGGGTCGCAATTGCAATGGAAAATGACTCAAGGGACGTGAATTTTTCAGCATTGCCCTGCTTTACACAGTAATGTTCAACCTTTGAATTTCGAGGACAGAGATTTAAAAGGTAATCGTACATACATGTACATATACATAAATAAATAAATAAATATATAAATATATATATATATATATATATATATATATATATATATATATATATATATATATATATATATATATATATATATATATATATATATATATATATATATATATATATATATATACTCACATATTCATTTGTCAAATGCATTTTTAGACGAGCAATTTGGAATAGAATGGTCTGTTCCAAAACTGGTAGTAGTCTTGTGCTACAGAAAAATTCCCATGGATAAAGGTATGTTTCATGAATTAGGAACGAAATTACCCTTTAAAATTAAATACAAAGGACACATTAGTCACTAACCAATCAATATACACTAAAATTAGCAGGAAAAAAGTTATGTCCACTTCCTTTCATATTTCACATCTGAATCTTTTCTCAGATATATCAGCAAGTCAAACACATGCACATAAATTACAATAACCTTTATTTACATATCTATAGAGTCAATAGTGGGTATAACCTCAGCGAGCAGCAATAACACCCATCAGGCGGCGTGGCATACTGTCCACCAGCTGTATAAGGTTCTCAGCAGGTATCCCGTCCCATTCTTCCGAGAGAGCCTGACCTAATCCTCTAGGGGTGGATGACTGGTTGTCTCTTCTGATTTTGTGAACAGACCACTCTATTCCAAATTGCTCGTCTAAAACTGCATGTGACAACCTTTTTGTATAGAATAGTGCTATATATATATATATATATATACACACACACACATATATATATATATATATATATATATATATATATACATATATATATATATATATATATATATATATATATATATATATATATATATATATATATATATATATATATATATATATATATATATATATATATATATATATCTATATATATATATATATACTGTATATAACAGGTCATATAACTGGAAACTTCATAGTAACTATCAAGGGGGGATCCAGGAAAAGGCAGCACGTATATAAAAACAAGTTTATTTTGCCGACGGCGTTTCACAATATCTCATTGCATCTTCAAGGCTGTAATTTACAATAAAATATAACTTAAAATCTTATAAAAAAATAAAATAATAATTTTAAAATAACTATAAAGACGGACATGACTACCTAAACTGAGTTAAAAGAGAAGCTAAAACATCTAAAAAAGAAAGAGGGTAAGTAAAAGTTGAGGTACAAACCAAAATGTAAACAAACAACTTGTTTGTTTACATTGTGGAGGTTGTCTGGTGTTTAACGAGGATGGTAGTTTTAATCATGATGGACTCTAAAGTGGTAAGTTCCCCTTGTCTTGCGTGGAAGATATGATTTTAAAATCTGCAAAATTGAAGTTGGTTTTACAGTGCAACGTGTGATTTCGTACATTGGCTTCGGGTCTGGACAGTCTGATGCCAGTTCTGAAACTGACTTCCTGGTGACAACGGATTCGGACCTGTAGCAACCGCTTTGCGCATCCAACGTAAGTTCCCCGTTCACACTTGGGACGTGTATTTATATACAATGTTGGATGACAAAAGCGGGGCCAATCTGCCCTTATATCTGAAAAAAGAACCTATTGTTAGAGGGTTTTTTAAATAAATTTGAAATTAACTACTGGTAATTCTCTGTTTAATAGGTTAATTAAATTGTATCGAAATTTATCATTGTAAATAAAAGGAAATTTTGCATAAAAACCAATTTCGGGACTTTATATACCAATGGAGAACTGTGTAATTTATACTGAAGAAATTTCTTGAGGGATCTATAAAAGTACTTTACTGGAAAACTATTGTTTTTGAAAAATTGTAAAAGGAAATTAATTTCTCCATGAAAGGCGCTCCAAGAGGATGTAAAGGAAAAAGCTCTGTGGAGAGTGGATATGGAATTTGGTTTAAAATTAAAATAACAAGAACTATAAAAGTTAATCCCTAGACCTGTAAAAGTACTTTCCCTGAAAATACTGGTATGAAACCGAACATCATCTCTGAAAACTTGTACATCTAAAAAGGGTAGTGTTTTAAGCTTCTCTTTCTCTATTGTGGAATTAATATTTGTGTGTTGGGTATTAATGAAATTAAGGAACGAATCAGGGTTAAAATCAGACTTAAAAAGGGCAAACGTGTCATCAACGTAACGTCTATAAAATAAAGGTCGATAGGTGGAAGGACACAGGTCTGAAAAGGACTCCTCCAGGGAGTTTATAAAAATATTGACAAATGTGGGGCCAAGTGGGCTCCCCATTGCCATCTCTTCTACTTGTCTATAAGAACCATCTTTAAGAATTAAAACTTGTTAAAAACAGAATCATCATTGGGAAAGAGTTTTTTCAAAATAATGTTAATAGCCTCCTCCACAGGTCCATTACTGAACAAAGACTCGACATCAAAACCAGCCATGTACAGGTCCGAATCCCGTCTTAAAATTTCGTTTTTGAACTCATAAGAATTCTCTTTAGTAAGTTCTTTCTTGACCCACGAGGGTCAGAAAACAATTATAAAAATACACAAACGTGTATATATATATATATATATATATATATATATATATATATATATATATATATATATATATATATATATATATATATATATATATATATATATATATATATATATATATATATTTGTGTGTGTGTGTATGTGTGTGTGTGTTTATAATTGTTTTCTGTTAGGCTATTGAATTACCTGACGTTTCATGCCAGTAATAAAATTTCCCATGGATGCAAAATTCACATGTACACAAAATTCTAGTGCAGAGTGCAGAGTAGGAAAAGTTTGTGAAATACGAAAAAATATACGGTTCTTACATTCTTAAGATAAAACTTTTTTTTTTTATGAAACAAGATTCCTCGCTGTCTTGTTGCAGAAAACTCTATATAGAATCATGAAAATGTATGATGTACAAAATACTAATGACCGAACAACTATTCCTTAAATACAAGCACATTCATTTAATGAAACCAAATATCTGATATATTATAAAAACCTTTCTCTGGTCTATTTAAGGAACTTATGAATGCCTCTGAAATTCATACCAAGGCCGAAGATATTTGGCTTTGGAAATCATTTGAAGCGTTGGTTATAAATGGTGTGATGAAAATACATTAAAAGAGGGAAACATTCTTTCTCCAGTGAATAAGTGATACGATTTAGATGTTCATTACACCAAGACTGTTAAGGCAATTTGTGCTCAGTCATAAACGTTACGAAAATCCCTGATTGCGGGGGTAAAATAAATTTGCACCAAAAAAAAATAAAATAAAATAATTGAAACAAAAATAACCAAGGAAAATTAGCAATTATTGTTCGATTTCAGTCGATGATGGAGAGAAATCATTGTTCTTTTAAAAAGTTTTTCTTATAATAATACACTGCTGAATGTTAATAAAAATAGCCCTAAAGAAAACAACAACATAATATATAAAAATTCCATGATTGAAACATTTTTTATAATGGCGAATCTATAAGATTTAGATGTACATCAACATAAGTATTCAGTCAAAACTGGAAAGCATCAATCTGGTATTCATTCATTTAAGGACTTATAAATTGACTGAAAAATTCAATGATTGCCAACGCCAGATTTCTCTTCAAGAAATCTAAGGTATGATGTTTTTCCAGTTGTAATTTAATAAATGGCATGTATTTTTGGACCCCTGTATTGTGTTTTAACGCCATTTCTAAATAAAGAAGACTTAATTAGGTAGTTACTATGATATATATTTTCTATTTCTGAAAATATATTTTTATATTTAAAAATGTTCAACTTGATCAAAAGTTATTTTTGTTTACAAAAAAGAGAATTATTTTGTTGTAAAAATTTTTTAATTGTCAGTCACACCCTGAAATCTTTTAATTGTCCTGTCCCTGCTTCTGAACAAATCCTAACACTTTGTAAAACCTCTGAAATATTTAACCCTGTTTTGGCAGTTCTACTAATTCTTCAATTGTGTCATTCCAGGTACATATGTTTCCTTTATAATCCCCATCTGTCATTTATATAAGCTTTCTTTGTAAAACTTACTTTGTATTTCTTCAGTCTGCTAAGTAAAGGACATAATGTCGAAAGGCTTCGCAGCATTCCAGTGTTTATATTCTTCATTGGATTTTATCTTTATTCATATATTCGTCATATATATATATATATTATATACACACATACATATACTATACACACACACATACATATATATATATATATATATATATATATATATATATATATATATATATATATATATATATATATATATATATATATATATATATATATATATATATATATATATATATATATATATATATATATATATATATATATATATATATATATATATATATATATATATATATATATATATATATATATATATTATCAGGATTATGGATGAAATGATGAGATAAAAAGGAGGAGGCCTCTCTTTCAATCTGTTGTTGTTGGTTGTTCTGTCTTTCATTTCTCTCTTCTCTTCCCAGCCTATCTAGTGTCTGTCTATCTATCAAACAGGATTTAAACAGATTAGGAGCGAGACTTTCCCTTTTCCTAAAGTCTCGGTCTCCTGTCTCTGCGTATGTCTGTTTTAGGCTGACGGATGCCACTCGCCATATGGCACCCTCCTCAGACAATGCCCCATTCATTAGATCAGCTTTAATGAATTCTCCCCATCTTACAATCCCCCACGATTACCACACACGCGGGCTGGCAGATATGGAAAGAAATGCCTTTTTCGCAACGTTATGGCTCATGGTGGTCCTTTCTCTTAATGGTAATTACCTTCCTTGTAAAATCTGCTCGTTTTTGAAGCACATTTTTCGTACCGCTGATTCTAAGTGTGAGGTTGCAAAGTTTTTCTGAGTTGCTGCACCAGGAATACGGTCTTTATTAAGAGACTAAAAGAGAGAATCCCATGAGAGAGAGAAGAGAGAGAGAGAGTTCAGAGAGAGAGAGGAAGAAACTCTAGCTTCTCCCAAATTTCAAAATAGTCATCCACGGACAATCTTATCACGCCCTCAAAAAATCTGCTGAGGCAATAATTAAGTGCCTGGAAGATATATATTTATATATTTGTCTCGATAATATATATTATATATATATAAAGCCAGAGTATATATGTCTAATGTCCGTGTGTGTCTTGCATCGGCAGTATTATATATGTCTTTATATATCCTTATATAATGGCACCCTCAGTAAACATTCAATTCATCATTCTTTGTCTATTTCATTATGGCGTATAATGTATATATATATATATATATATATATATATATATATATATATATATGTGTATGGATATATATATATATCTGCATATATATGATTATATTTCCCGTACTAATATATTTATATATATATACATATATATAAATATATATATTATATATATCCCTATATATATACAATATATATATATATATAAATTCTGTGTTGTGTTTTGTGTGTGTTGTGTGTTAATATATCACGAAGTCAAACTGCACGTGACAAATACATACGTAGACAACAATTTGAAAGGTGAAAATTAAAGACAAAGTAACAAGTACTTTCGTGTATCACGAGCACTTCTTTGGGGTATAAATTACTCCAAAATACCCCTCAAGAAGTGTACATGATACGTGAAAGCTCTTGGTACCTGGTCTGAAATTTTCAACTTTCAAATGGTTATCTGCATATACATTTGTCACGTGGAGTTTGACAACTTATCACACACACACGCACACACATTATATATATATATATATATATATATATATATATATATATATATATATATATATATATATATATATATATATATATATATATATATATATATATATTACTCTGTATATATATTTGGCCTTTGACGATCACAGTTGATCTCACCCCTGGGGCATCTTCGCCAACAAAGCATCACTGAAATGGGGGTTTAGTTTTACCAGGGATGGGCCCTTCCCCATTCTTCGCTCTGTTAGCTAGCCAAGAGCCTACGGCGTCTCTGCTTTTTTGTGAAAACAGATGATTCCTATGCAGAGTCCCGAAACCAGTTATTTCGCTGCTGACTGTAGGAAACACGCCAGTGCTGAAGGTGTTCCTCGATGCGTAAGTTCCTGCCACACTACAATCCTCAGAATGTGGGAAAATCAATTTCGCATATGTGGTAGGCATTGCACTTACGGGATTTTAGGCCACGCCAGAGGTTGCCACTGAGGAATATGTGAAATCGGTATCACTGCTTCCCCACGTCCAGGTATCCAATGGCAAGAGGAGACTTCCCGCTCGAAGCTCTTCCTTCTCGTGTCTCCTACGTCTGTGTTGACCTGGCTTCCTCGTTTTCTGGAAATTGATCATCTGTCTTCACAAAGAAAGAGAGTCAGCTCCATACGGATGAACTGTGTCTGATTTATCCCAAGTTTTGTAATCGGACACGTGACGCATCTGGATTCCAGAGACATTTTCGTCTCCACTGAGCTGCTCCAGTCTTAGGGAATTGTTGGTATTCCCGAGAATGTCAGGGACTTCCAGCAGATGGCAATGATTTGGAATAATTCTTCATCTCTTTTTCTAACTATATGTATGTATAATTATGTATGATTGTATGTATAAATAAATAAAGCTCCGCTAGAAGATGAGGCTCCGTAAGCAAGGCCCGGGGATTCTCTGGAGAAGCTGTGAAAGTTCCCGAAAGGTCGACACGATATGCCTCAGTCACTCAACTTCTTTTCATGTGTCTGTGTGTGTGTGTGTGTGCTGTGCTTATATAGTGATTCGTTTTCTAGTTTATCTTTTTCTGAGAGAAAATTTAATGGAAATATATTTTAATTTCATCATGAATTTCAATAATGACGACTTTTCATTAATAAGTTGAATAATTGATAACAGGTGCAAGAATTTGAATATAAACAGGCGACTTCACCAAACATTTGCAAAAGATAAAGTCATGTAACGTTTGACCTGTTTTATACATACATACATACATACATATATATCTAGATATATATATATATATATATATGTACATATATATGTGTTTCCATATAAACAATATTATACATGTGTTATATGTAAACAATATATACATATTTATATATATATATATATATATATATATATATATATGTATATATATGTATATATATATATATATATATATATATATATATATATATATATATATATATATATATATATATATATATATGTATAATATCATAAATTCATCCATATCAGTTATATAGCAGTGTCTCCTCCTCCTAATCAGACTCTTATCGATAAAGTGGGATTAATAACAGATAGTTTATATTGGTTCAACTCTTATCAGTCATTCAAACGTTGATGAGTCACATATATAGCGGGTCTCTCTCATATCAGTTCGGAACCTATATATACCTTTTACCTACTACATATTTTTTTATATATGCATGTTATTTTCTTCAGCAAAAATATAAAAATAAAATAATAAAATAATAATAATAATAATAATAATAATAATAATAATAATAATAATAATAATAATAATAATAATTAATAAAGATAAATATAACCCTACTTATATTTATTTGTGGCACCTTTTACCCTCAGCAAAAATGTATATATATATATATATATAATAATAATTATATATATATATATATATATATATATATATATATATATATATATATATATATATATATATATATATATATATATATATATATATATTATTTTCTATATATATAATATATATATATATATATATATATATATATATATATATATATATATATATATATATCTTGAGGATATATATATATATATATATATATATATATATATATATATAGTATATACACATACATATATATATTTGTGTAGTATTTTATGTATGTAATATAATGTCTGTTATTTAAATAAAGATTTTAGTCTCTTAATAAAGACCGTATTCCTGGTGCAGCAATTCAGAAAAACAAAATAACCCTCAGTGGTAGAATTAGCGGTACGAAAAATGTGCTTCAAAAACCGAGCAGATTTTCCAAGAAAGGTAATTACCATTAAGAGAAAGGACCTACCATGAGCCATAACGTTCAGCGAAAAAAAGGCATTTCTTTCCCGCTGCTACTTACGGTAATGAGGGATTTGTAAGAGGGAGAATGCATTAAAGCTGATCTAATGAATGGGGCACGTCTGAGGAGGGTGCCATATGGCGAGTGGCATCCGTCAGCCTAAAACAGACATACGCAAGAGACAGGGAGACCGAGACGAAGGAAAAAGGGAAAGTCTCGCTCCTTCTGTTTATCCTGTTGGATAGATAGGTAGACACTAGATAGGCTGGGAAGAGAGAGAGAGAGAGAGAGAGAGAGAGAGAGAGAGAGAGAGAGATCAGGGAGTTGCACACAAACAGATTGACAGAGAACCTCCCTCCTTTTTATCTCACACCCTTTCATCTATCCATCTTATGATATAGATACATATATATATACATATAGAACACATATATATATATATTATATATATAATATATATATATATATATAAATATATACATATTATATATATATTTCATATATATATATATTATATATATATATATATATATATATATATATATATATATATATATATATATATATATATATATATATATATATATATATGTATATGTGTGTGTGTGTATGTATGTATATAGTAGGTGTGTATGTGTGTGTGTGTGTGCGTGTTTCTTTGTGTGGACGTAACTTAAGAAGATTTGTATGCCTATTTATTTGTCACCTGTTGATCTTCATTCTTAAATATAAAAATACTCTTCAGAAATTACTCACTATACATAGAAGGCCTCTTCTCTTCTTTATTTAGAAATGGCGTTAAAACACAATTGGTTCAAAATCATCATTTACTAAATTAATGGAAAACATCATACCTTTTCACTGCGAACTCTGTCGTTAAAAGTAGTGAACTATAAGTCCTCCAGCCTACCAGACGATTCCAGGCTTGTTGGCGCACCTCTTATGAAAATGTTTCATCATCAGTGCAATCCTAATGCAGCTTAATGTTCAGCACTTTATCTTTACCGAACTTTTTAACAGAACAGAAATTTCTCTCCACCATCGCCTGAAATTCGAACAATACATTGCTAATTTTCCTTGGTTATTTTTGTTTCAACTTTTTTTTTTTTTTTTTTTTTCTCCCCAATCAGGGATTTTCGTAATGTTTATGACCGAGCACAAATTGCCTTAATAGCCTTGGGTGTTTTGAACATCGTAATCGTATCACTTATTCAATGGAGAAAGAATGCTTCCCTCTTTTAAATGTATTTTCATCACACCATTTATAACTGACGCTTCAAATGATTACGAAAGCCAAATATCTTCGGCCTTGGTACGAATTTCAGAGGCATTCATAAGTTTCATTAAACAGACCAGAGAAAGGTTTTTATAATATATCAGATATTTGGTTTCATTAAATTTATGTGTTTGTGTTTAAGGAATAGCTGTTCTGTTACTAGCATTTTGCACATCATACACATTAGTTTTCATTGTTCTATATAGAGTTTTCTGCAACAAGACAACCAGGAATGTTCTTTCATTTTTATAACAATCAGCTTCTCATGTCGAATGGCAGTATCCATAAATATCAAACTTTTATCATGTTCCTTTACTAAACGACGTACTTCCAAGAATCACTTTATGCATTCTTGCAAAATTGCACTTGCCAGTTAGTGAAGCATTGGAAAATCAAAGTGAGCGAGAGAGCCTTATGTAAGAATTTCTCAGCTTCGTTGAGCGTTCAAAACAATTTAATCCTATGCATATTCAACTGGAAGAAAGTCTCGTCTGTCATTTGTTCAGAGAGACATTAAAGGACCACTGTCTGCAGAACCGTGCTTCATTAAACGAAGGAATAAATAAAAAAAATGACAAAAAATGCTTTCTTTTCGTTTTGTACGAAATGTGCATAAATAGTAGCATATAAACATTTTAATTGGAAATTTTTATGGCTGTCCTAACCAAATGACAAATAAATGCTTATCAACATAACACTCAACTTTCAGTTAACAGACCCTCGAGTACACAACAAGTATCACCCATAGTTGGCCCAGTTCTTGTTTTTCTTGAATCTTTGTGGATTTTTTTTCAGTCCTAAAATTTATTGCATCATGTCCAGATTTTCAACATAAACAATCCAGACAAGATCATAAAATAATTGATAACGCAAGCTGAGAACTTTCAGTGAACTTAGTAATTTAATATTCACTGTTATCATTTGTGATCTTTCATTATCGTGTGTAGACAAAGTATAGAACTAACTGAGAGGAATCTTTACTCTCTAACCAGTAGGGGAGACATTTTGGTATCCTGGAGGAATAATTAAAATAATATATAAAGTAATATTGCTGAAAATGCTCTCATACACTTGTGTGAATATATAAAACCAAACAAACAACATCTAAGGGATTGACAGGTTTCTCCAACTATTCCTGTCCCAACCGTCTGCTGTCCATTATTCAGTTCTATATATTCATTGTCGAACTGATACTCTGCAAAGGATGTTTATTTGTGTACCAGTTTTAATATTCTTAGACCATTATGTTTGATGTACTTTTGTTAGGATAGATGCCTTAATATCTATTAAGTTGAAGCCTAAGTCTTAATTACTTATCTCTGCATATTTACTGATGTTCATTTTCGTATTTCCATACTTCAATAAATTGTCTGAATCGAAGGGGTGTCCATTCAGAATTAGAGACAGAGTACGGACTGTGATATTATGGTGACTGAAAAATGTTGTTGTAAACCTAAGAACTTCCAGTTTCTAAATTATACTAAATCGAATCTTCCATAATGAAATATATAAGATTTTAGTTTACTCATATTGCTCAGAATGACGATCATGTTAAGATCATTTTCCTGCACGTAATATACGATTAAGATTTTTTTGTGCTGAAGCTTGGTTTTGACAATTTCTTTACCACTCACACAATGAGACAGGTGCCCAAAACATTTGCGAAGTATATAAGGAGGACATTTCTTCAGCAGCATATATTATCATTGTAAGAAAATTACAGGTAATACTTGTGAGGACAATACTCCTTGGCTCCTGCATATTTAAATGGGTGATTTGGGATAACCTTTTCACAAAACGTTCTGTTCGGAGCTCTAGGTAGTGCATTGCTTTCCTTTGCTGAATCAGTGCCCTCATTTGAATATATAGAAAATATCTTATTTGTCCTCAATTGCAATGGTGAAGAGTAATCAAAATGAAATAAAGAAAGGGGCTGTAATACTTATGGTTCTTACCTCATTTTATACGAGATATTTTCTAAATTAATTCTTGTTATATAAACCAGGAAAAGGTCTGTTGTCATTCAAGAAAGCGTTGTTGGTTACTGTACGACAATAAACTTTTCATGATGATTTTTCTACTGTGCAATATGGTAATGAAAAAACTGAATATTTAACAAGTATCCCTTTAATGCCTATTTCCTATATTTGATTTTTTCGTAATTTATATACGATAATATTAAACACATATTTGCTAATAAATTTAAGAAAAACCAGAATTGGGCAACCATGGCTGATAATTGCTTGTGTGCTGGGGGGTCTGTTAATTGGAAGTTCAGCGTTATGTTGAAAAGCATTTATTTGCCACTCTGTTTTTTTCTCCGAGGAGAACCATCTTCCGTTCATAATTGTTTGATTTGTATATAACCCATAAACTCTCATTCGAATAAGTATGATTTAGAGCAAAGAAACTAGCACAAAATATATATGTAGTTTTTCACAAAACATTTATTAGAAATTACTTTAAAACAACTGGGAGCAGATTCACATCTTTAATTCACTAATTACATATCTGATTAAAACATCATTCTGCATAATTTGCATTGAGTCGAAATATGTATATTATATTCATTTATCATTATTCATAAAACACAAATTTGAAATCGTTATTAAAGTTGAGTACGCTAATTTTTATTTTCTGCTTCCTTTATTAAGGAAAACCGACTTCCATCTTATTTGCGTTATCTGAATATAATTATTTAAAGAAACTGAGCATATTCTAATTTTCATAGAAAATTATTTCAACACAGCCCAAGTTACACAAGCTAAATATGCCATTGATAATTAATCACTACGATAATTTTCCATACCAAATTACTTTTTAAAAAGCAATCAAAATCATATGCAGAATTGCATCACTAATTACATACCTAATTAAATTCAGACGTATCTAAATTAATATAAACAATTTCAATTAAAATATGCATCTTTAATGCATATAAAAAACACAAATTCTGTGAATCGAAATTAGAAGTGATTTGTTATAAGCCATTCTGCCATTTTAGTTCCTGTAAAAGAAAACTACTGTTTCTGCCGGCTTTGTCTGTCCGTCCGCACTTCATTCTGTCCGCATTTTTCTGTCCGCACTTTTCCTGTCCGCCCTCAGATCTTAAAAACTACTGAGGCTAGAGGGCTGCAAATTGGTATGTTGATCATCCACCTACCAATCATCAAATATACCAAATTGCAGCCCTCTAGCCTCAGTAGTTTTTATTTTATTTAAGGTTAAAATTAGCCATCATCGTGCTTTTGGCAACGATATAGAATAGAGCCACCACCGGGCCGTAGTTAAAAAGTTTCATGGGCATTCCGCGGCTCATACAGCATTATACCGAGACCACCGAAAGATAGATCTGTTTTCGATGGCCTTGATTATACGCTGTAGCGGCTGTACAGGAAACTGGATTGCGCCGGAAGAAACTTCGGCGCATTTTTTACTTGTTTTTTATAACAAGAAAAAACTTTACATATTAATATCAAGTTTTCCATAATAGTTATGTAACCGAATATCACGCTGTCATACAAATATAATGATTTACATACTAATCTCTTGTATCAGTGGACAATCGCTTTTCTTGTTTGGGAAAAAGTCTCAGATTATGTGTAATATATGTCAAACCTATGATATTATTCAGTGAATGCACTAAATATTAGCTGATGCAACATTATTCATCTATATTAGACTAATTCTGTAATACAATGTCTCCTCTGATATTCCATCGTGTGAACCATATGTATCTGCCGAATTTATTCATGGGCTCCACAGTAAAAATGACCATTAATTCTTAGTTTGAAAATGTAATAACTCATGCAGGCTTTCGGATCAGAAACGCGACAGTACGTTTCAGCGCGGCACTGAAAAAAATTTGATTTTTAAGAAAATTTATATTTTCAGACCTCGTGAAAAATAGTTTTCAGAGATCTCTAACAGCAAAGAGAAGTGTTCAAAATAATAAATAGCATTACCTTTGTCTTTCAAAATCATAGACGTCAGTAGATTAGAACAAGAGAGAGAAAAAAATAGAGAACATATATAAATGTTAGGCTACACTGTTAGCATACACTGGTTGATGTCAGATAAAAGAAAAGTGAAAGAGCCATGAAAACTACGGATTCAATGCTTTTAATGATGAATATTTTATTCAGAATAAAGCAACGGAGCTTTTATGAACTCGTTTAACAATATGGATCATATGAATTGCTTATAAAGGATGCAAAAATTAGCGTTTTGAATACCCAGGTCAGAACAGTGGATTCAGTAACTTTGTGATTATGCTTCTTCCCTTAGATATTGAAATGACAAAGGGACAGAGCCAAATTGAATTTCCTATAGTTAATATAAAAACAAAGGTTTAGTAAAATAAAACCTAGTAAGTAATTCATGAAGCATAGGATCTTCAATAGCGTATCTTAAAGCTTAAATGGCATTTCGTCTAGACCAGTTCAGTATGAATTAGATTTAGAGGCCTGCAGCTTAAAAAAATATTAAAAAGGAATTTAGGCTTTTGTATAAGGATTTCTAATGGAATGGCATTATAGGAGAAGACATTTGATTAACAAGGGAATTTGAGTGGCATTTCTCGTATTGGTTTTGCATTTTTATAAGCAAATAGTTATGCGTGAAGAGTGGTGATTTCTTATTACGTGATTGTTACTGTAATTTTGATTATAATTGGAGTTTTTAGACAGGTTGCTTGAACAAGATTTTTAGATTAAATTGTTACTCCAAGTAAATTTTTTTTGCAGTTTTTTTTTATAACTCACGTTTAATTCCTGATACAAGATTATGATAAAGCGACTCTTCTTTAGAAAACAAGTTATATCTTTTATCCGCGATGACTTACTGAACGTCAATAAGTCACCTGAAAATATTATATCTAAATACGATTGTCAAACCCATTTCGTGAAAATGTATTCACATAATACAAGCCCTGTCAGAAAAGCTGACCTCATGCGGACATATGTAATACTGAGAACTAATTTTGAAAGACACGTGGTACAAATTAGTGAGACTATTCTGTGTTTGAAGAGCGTTGCCAAAATCGAGATACCATACGATATACTACTAATGTATTACAATCACGTTGGTTTTTAAATCTCCCTTTATTTTTGCACTGTTGGGAATATGATAAGGATGAAGAAACCTCGAGTTACTGATCATGGACTTCAATTGAATCTAGAAGGTTTACAAAACAAGAGGGTTTCGGGTTAAGATATAGTCTTTTGAATAAAGCATTCAATGACACTGTAGTCAAACCGTAATGCTTGCAGCGGTATCTTGGGTTTTAAGAAATTGCAGCCTTCCGGTCGTCATTGGCCAATATTCGAAGCTGGGTTCACTCGTTGGTGTGATAGTACTTGCAGCACACACCAAGCCTCACAGACACATACATGCACATACACGCGGTAGGAAAAACTCACACATATATTCGTTTCCTATATATATATATATATATATATATATATATATATATATATATATATATATATATATATATATATATATATATATATATGTTGTGTATTAATGTGTGTGTGTATGTATAATCAGTAAGCTACAAATATCCTTTAATATCCACGTCGTCTACCTCGAAATAATATATTCTCATAAAATGTAATACCGAAGGGGAATTTTTATTGATAACAAGTTCGTCGTCCTGTGGGCTCGAACCAGCGACGGACAAGAACTCGGACTACAGTGGACGCTTAACCCACACGGCTAAAGTCAAGTGAGGTATAAGTGGATATCGGCTCCCTTATACAAATCTCCTCTCTCTCGAACTCAGGTGTTTGTATTTAGAGTCCTGACTTCTTGTCCGTCGCTGGTTCGAGCCCACGGGACGACGAACTTATTATCAACTAAAAATTCAATCTTCGGTAACATATATGAAAATATATTATTTCCGTGGTACAGCGAATTGGTTAAAGGACGTTTGTAGTTTACTGATTGTATTTTACAAAAAGATGAATCACACAACATTCAGTGACGTGAAAAAGTCATATATATATATATATATATATATATATATATATATATATATATATATATATATATATATATATATATATATATATATATATATATATATATATATATATATATATATATATATATATATATATATATAATCATAAAATGGTTTCCATGTCATTGCCTGAGTCAAGGCAAAAAGCAATATATACGTGGAAAAAAAATCGATAGAACTTGTGGCCAGGAAGCTGATGGGTCCAGCTCTCACAGGAAACAAAACTTTGAGGTCAGCACTAGATCCCTCTAACGTTGCTGACTTCTACAAAGTAAAGGCGGCTGCTGGAGCCCCGATGATTGGCGTCTCGCCCTCTGAGAGGAAGTGTGTGGCCGTGACGTAATATCAGGAGAACCTTGATCCAAATTATCCCAAATTATCCCTGTAAAAGCAAGCGTTGTTACGAATAGAGGGGAAATCAAGGGAACTCATATGTAGAGGGTTATTTAGCTGATTAATTGGCACCCATTCCTCCTTTGCAAAAGAGAAACAAAAGAGGAAGCACCAAAGTTCGAGAGCATAATTTTCCATTTATAGGCGGATATATTCAAAGGAAATCTCTCATTACTCTGATGAAGAAAAAAATTTTCCTAAATGAAATTACTTTTTTTTTCTTTTCTTTTTTTGCAACGAGGTGTAACATCTTGTAATTCGCGACAATATTGAAGTGATGTGGGCACGCGGAAGGACGACATAAGAGAAAGTTTAATTGCATGCCAATCTAACTGAATGAAAGAACTAAAGGAACAAAGATAGGAGCAATAATTTCTTGGTGTCACTCTTGGATCCCTCTTTCAGATACGCTTTGAAGATGAGAACGTACCAGGAGCGTGCCATCTCTCTCTCTCTCTCTCTCTCTCTCTCTCTCTCTCTCTCTCTCTCTCTCTCTCTCTTACGGGTGTTCTGTTGTAAGCTATAACTTGCCCATCCTCACAAGATAGATATACATAGTATGAATCATTCTGGGCTGCGAACGGTTCTGGTTAAAAGTTAGATTTACTTTCAGTACTAACTACATAACATGAAAAAAAGTTATTGTCTTTCACACCAGTATTAACATTCATTCACATATGCAATAGTATTGTAATTTACTTTTTTATGGTAAAAAGTCTTCTGTGTACATAAAATTACTAGATATTTTCATCACTATATATGTTATAAATTTTAAATTGTCTTCAGAAAAATCTTTACGTCCGTAGGGAATTAGCGAAAATTCAGAATTCTGATTACTTGCCTGTTAGTAATATATCACTGGATTTTCATCATAATTATATCAACATATTACTCTCGTCTTCAAAATTAACATCTCCAAGCATGAGCATTCTGGAATAGCTCGTGCTCACGAAATGCAACACCTTTACATAACCTCAATTTTAGTTTTCTGTAAAAGGAAACTATTGTGCGCTTTTTGTCTGTACGTCCGCACTTTTTTCTGTCCGCCCTCAGATCTTAAAAACTACTGAGGCTAGAGGACTTCAGATTGGACATCCACCTACCATCATCAAACATACCAAATTGTAGCCCTTTAGCCTTAGTTTTTATTTGACTTAAGGTTAAAGTTAGCCATAATCGTGCGTCTGGCAATTATATGGGACAGGCCACCACCAGGCCGTGGTTAAAGTTTCATGGGCCGTGGCTCATACACCAATATACAGAGACACCCGAAAGATAGATCCATTTTCGGTAGCCTTCATTATACCTTGTACAGAAAACGCGACTGAGACGAAGAAACTTCGGCGCATTTTTTTATTTGTTATTCTTACGTGAACAAATACTGACTCAATTGTGAGGGGAAGACCAATTAAACGGTATAAATTATATACATGCCAGCTATCCCAGAAAATTAGTTAGGGTCGAATGAATGGTTGGAACTCATGCAAAGGCTCTTATTTGTTTAGCACAGCTGACATAAACTTGGAGAATAATCAACAATAGTTGTCGGGTACTCCATTAGTAAGTTTTTCTTTGCTGTCGCGGAAGGGTTGGCTTTCATGCGGCTTTTCGTGAAGGTAATCTAATGGTATTGTGCTTTGTTGTCACTTCCCGTGTATATCAGTCAACGTTAACATATTTACATTAAATAACTAATTTCTAGATCTCATATTGGATTTGTAAAAGTTTAATTTTGAACAATTCTCACTTGCCAGGCCAGTACTGGTCTCCAGTCCTCGCTTGTGAAGCTGTGAAACATGAACTTTGGGAAATCTTTGCATTTTATTTATTTTCTATTTATTTTATTATATATATATATATATATATATATATATATATATATATATATATATATATATATATATATATATATATATATATATATATATATATATATATATATACAGTATATATATACAGAATATATATACATATACATATATGTGTGTGTGTTTATATATTTATATTATACAGAATGTATTGATAAAATTAGTTTCACGTTTTATACTAGTAATATTCTTTGCGGAAAGTTAGTGTCTATCCTGTTGTTTACAAGTTTGATAGGATATATCAAAGCCACTGGCACTCGAAGCGCCTCTCACTCTGTGTGCTTAGCCAAATGTACAACTTGGAAGGATATTCTGCGATGAGTAATGTGTCGAGTAAGTGTCGTGAGACTTGCAGGATATGCGTAACGATTTCAGCATACTATAGGTTCTTTAAGAAACACTGTTTTTTTTTTTTTTTTTTACGTGACGTGTCCATTGTAACAGGACTTTATTATTTTGGTGCAGAGTAGTGGGACTGGAAATGAAAAGGAAACTCACAATAAAGCCAATTCCATTCACGCAGAAAGGTTAGCTGAAGACCTTAACGGCCAAAGCTTATGACAGTACAAGCAGCCTGTTTCAACCTCAGCAACTATATGAAGAAGATTAACATCCATAAACACCAGTGAATGGAAACACTGAAGTCGATACCGTGATTCAAGCCAAACCCATAATATTTCCTCCTTCTGTCGAGCGTAAAAATAATTGTAGAAAGGAAACTATATAAAATTTTACGCTGTAAAGAGGCCGAGTGTGCCATTTCGAACTTTGTCGTTAGAACTCTTTTATCCTCACCCGAATAAAAACAGAATCCTGTCAAAATTGAGAGGCGGAATGGCGAGATCGGTGCCTTGAGTGTACTGATACCTTACCAGAGCTCAAAAGTCACTTACTAAAAAGATTTGGTTACCTTCTAACCAGAAATAGGATATGCTTGAATGCACGCCAGAGAGAGAGAGAGAGAGAGAGAGAGAGAGAGAGAGAGAGAGAGAGAGAGAGAGAGAGAGTGGCATGGACCAAAAAAGTAGAGACATACTTGAGATGCTAGAGTGCAAAGTTCCCTACTTTTCTAAATGTTAAGTGAACACAGGTGTACCTTTTTTTTTTTTATAGAACATACATAATATCTCGTGTACTACAGTCCTCTTGCATAGGGTACGACTCTCGCTGAGAATTATATAAGATTATTCATTTTCTCTTTAGCCGGGTTGGAAATGGAGTAGATAAGAGTTTTTGCCTTTAATACAATTAATCCTAAAAGGTTAACTATCACAAGGATGAAATTCCCGAGCGCAAACAAAGACTGATAATAAGAGATAATATCCGATAGTTCACATAGGTGTATAAGGGCCATTATGTGCAGGACATTCTAAGCATAACGCATGCATGCTTATAAATGCACACTGTTATGCAGTGTTGGGCAAAACTTTTATTTACTTGAAAGCATGATGTGCTCATTTCTAATAAGTGATGACGTGCAAGAATATTCTTATTCTATTTTGAAACCAGCTATGAAATTATGGATTGATATTACTAGCAACGGAGGACTTATTACACATACACACATAAACATACATACACACACACACACACACACACACACACATATATATATATATATATATATATATATATATATATATATATATATATATATATATATATATATATATATATATATATATATATATATATATATTTCTTCCCCTGTTACTGCGACTATTTCTTAATGGACAGGTTAATAGTATGTGTTAGACTTAAAATCTCGCCTTTTTTTCGGGGTTGAAAGAAAACTACTAAAGAAATATAAAAATGCTATGATTTATACCCTTAATGGTAGTTACTAAGTTGTTTAGTGTTTGTAAATAAGTACTGTTTATAAAAGCAGCTTAAATATGAGCTAAGGTTATATCAGTGACAATCAAAATATTGTTATTTTGACAAGTATTTGTCATTAGTATCAGTATATGAAATAAAAATGTTTTCGTAAATAAATATCAGCTTTTGCGTTCTTCCATAATTGCTGAGAAATCTCTTGCGATACGTATATAATTCTGTAAAGGGAAATATAAGAAGCAACAACCTGGGTAAACAGTTGACTGAGATGGCAACATTTTACAAAATAAGTTGACGTTTATATTACAATTTTTTTTTTTTTTTTGTAAATAGCAAAGATCAGCACAGGTTACAGTTTTTCTATGTTCTTGTCATTGGAAAACATTAAATAATAGACGAAGACTGGCTAAAAAAGGTAATGGAATAAAGGAATTCTATATGTTCTCTTTAAAATAACTGATGGTTTCGTGATTGTAACATTAGAGCCTTTCATTTAAACAAATAAAAGAATGCACATAAAGAAAATGTTATCAAAGAGATTGTGAAAAAGTTTATGCTCTGCAGTTGAAAAAAAATTAAACAAACACAGTAAAGCCTGTCATTTCAACAAATAGGAGAGTGAGCATAAATAAAATAATTACAAATTTGTTGTGAAACACTTTATGCTATTCGGCCAAAAAGAAGCAAATAAACAAACAAAGTAACCTCTTGTAAACTGGATTGCTAGTTCGGGTATTTTACGGCCTAGTCCCAGTGGGGGACGTAACAGGCACAAAATGCATCACCTCTCGCTCCAAGCGAGGCAGCTTTAAGGTTGGTTATTCTTACCACCACATAACGCGAAATACAGGGCCATATCTGGATGTTATTCGATAAGATGATTTATCTTTGTGTGACAGTATCGTGTTGTATAATGAAAAGACAAAGTGTTATGGTATTCAATAAAGTAAGCATTCGACAAAAGGAAGGATTAAAAAGTTTTGTAAATGACCTTCGGTACAAAAATTCTGAGAATAGGCAGGGAAGTTTCGAAAGTAACACCTGATAGGCAATCAAATGTTGTCGAGATCCTTGTTGCTAAAGTTTTAGTGTGTATTTCATGAGCTGTGTGGTGAAAGTAATTTTTTTTTATTAGTTTACAAACAAAAATGCTTTCTGCTTATAGATCGTTGCCACCGCTCTTGCCGTTTTTGTGTTTCATAAAGAAGTGTAATAATCCCAAATTCACATTTCTTTTTTTCTTTTTTTTTGTCAATACCATTAGATCTCGATTGTCTGAAATACTTTTCCAAAATTTAGAGAAAACTAATTAATGTGATTCATATAGGCGCTTGAGTATTTGTCTGCTCTCTCTCTCTCTCTCTCTCTCTCTCTCTCTCTCTCTCTCTAGAGAGAGAGAGAGAGAGAGAGAGAGAGAGAGAGAGAGAGAGAGTAGATTTTTGTCTAGTTTGATCAAAAGCAAAATTTTAATTTCGCTACCTGTCAGTTACTGATCATAAGGATGTCGGTGCTTTATTACTTTACATTAATTTTTCCTGACTCATGTAATCACTTCATTCTCTTTTTTTTTATTATTTTCATATTTTATTTGTCCTTAACCTGCAAAATTTTTTTGCCTGAGTAAAAAAGACTGACTGGATGGGTTGCCCATTTTACCCAGCTGGGTGGAGTGGCCAAACCATCCAGTCAGTCTTTTAACTAAGGCAAAAATATGTTGCAGGTTAAGGCCATACCATATGAAGCACAGACAGAAAAAAATGGTGAAGATTTAATTAAGAACAAATGCATATGCTTCGGCCTTTACTTGCCCTAATATTCAAAACCAAGAGACACACAAGCTTCAGAAGCAAAGGAAGTGAAAATGGTAGAATGATCACGTTACTATCGATTCATGAAAAAAAAAAGTGCCAGGCATAACATGCGTTTTGGGTGACCCTTCTTATCATGCATGTGGGGATCGTTGGTTTGGTGAATAATGATGATTTTTATGCTACGTAAAAGAACCAGTCAAGTGACTGTAAGGAAAAAAACAAGCGACCCAAATAATTCTGAATGCAAAAGTAATAAGGTATAAAAGGATTTAACGTATACGTATAAATAGATTAGAATAACCATAATTTTTCGTCTTCAAACCCGCTATTCCAACATCATGGTATGTACCACATGTCCATAGATTTGCATAACTTTAGTGCCCATTCAACATATCGTTTTCAACTTGTTAAACGATACGTCGCTGAACATTGCTCCTACAGGTATTTCATTAGCAGCGTTCACTCACTGGGGTTGAAAGAATCACCCTCCAGGGACACCGTTGGCCCTAAACCTCTGCTACCGTTCAAGAAACTTTGGGGATTTTGAGAAATCGTTTATTTTCATTTGACTTCAGAAATATGAAAATGATGAAAATAAAATTTCTCTTTAGCCTTTCTCGAAAACAATTGTTTACAAAATGTAACTAATCTAGGTCTGAAATGTATGTTCGCAAAGAACAGATAAAATAATTAACAATGAAGTTGATGAAAGCAAGGATATTTTTGTGCCTTACGTTCCTTAACTGTGACTGGCTTCTCTCGAATCCCATTCCTTTGCAAGACGAGATACCCGCTGAACTATATTTCAAATTACAGTAATGCTCCTACGTCTATATCTAAGTAAGGATAACTAGGTTAGTGTTTTCAAAATATTTTGTTCAGTCGTTAATCTATTCTGAATGATTTTTCAACAATATGCTCATAATATTTTTTCAACGACATGATCAGTATTCAATTATCATTTCATCACAAAGTCGTGTGTTCGCATGGCAACAGAAGTACCCGGTACAACGCCGACACATTCATCAATATCACTCATCACTCATGTACATTTTACTTACTAAATGCTTATTAAGGTCATGCAAGATTTATCAGTACAACAACCGCTTCTGCAACAGGACTAATTTATTCAATACATGTTTAACAAATACTAAAATCAATTTTGCTTGGCAGGTAGTACTAAGGGAAATGACTTTTTTTCAAGAGCTGGAGAAACTTAAGTGACGGAAATAAATAAATATATATATATATATATATATATATATATATATATATATATATATATATATATATATATATATATATATATACATACATATACTAGCTGACCAACCAAGTGCTGCACGGGAAACTATCTGAGTGAGAACGCAGAACACATTATAAACTTCGTTTTTTTTCCTTCTCATAGCTTTCCAGCAACTCTCTTTATTCAGAAAACAATACCAGCGGAACTGACAGAACTGATCATTGTTATTTCACTGTAGTTGAAGATTTTTTTCATTAAATAGTAAAATATATTTGTTTTAAATTGTAATGATAAAAACACTATGTTTACTCAAATTTAAGGAAAGATTCCGCTTATTACTAAATGAAATATTCTTTGACTTTAGAATGTGTATAACTGCTTGTTAGTATAAAGATTCTTGGATTCAATAAAATAGTGTTGGCGGATAATGTTGACTTGTTACTGATCATCTTAGCACCTTCTTCTCTTAATATCAGGGGTGAATGATGCTTGCTTTTGCTTTATCTTTAATCGTGGATTGCACAGTTTCTTTGAGTGCAGTCTTCTTTACATTTTCATTGGTTGTATTCGTCAGGTCTTTGATGTGAATCTTATCTCTCTTCTAAGACACTATGGATACATTTTCGTTTAGTGCACTTTCTCAGTGGAATGTGAAACCAAATGCATTTTATTTTATTACGCTTCATAAACAGGTTTGAAACCCAAATACTTATTTTGCCATTTTAGAATAGATTTACTTCAATGGCCAAAGCTGAGTAGTACAATAATACTGCTCATTTTCTTTTACTTTTAGGAGAAGAATTTTTCTCATATAATAAGTCCTTAAAGCAATCTCCCTCACATATATATGCTATACAATAACAACTGCCTTTAACTATATTCACTCAGCTTACAGCCTTCATCATGTCTTCTACGCAGTGATAAAACCCATCCTTTTCCGGCAATTGGAAGATATTTTCTGAGAATTCCTATTTTAATACGAGACATAAATGGTGATGGACGTGTGCTCTGAGCTTGTGCAGTTCCTTTGTCAGCTCAGAGTCACAAGATTTACAGAGACCATGTACGCAATTAATGTTTTACCCAGTTTGCACAATTGCCGATTTTCTCTGCATATATTGCGGTATATACTGTTGTATAAGCCGTGTGAACTTAAAAGCTGTAGCATAAACTACGAAGGCACTTGTTCAAAGTCCCGGTTTTCACTCACCTTCTGACATGGATTTTATGATAATACTTTCTGCCATGTCTGTATCATGAATACTGCTAAAATATATTTTCACTGTCTTGTGATTGTTTTCTATTATTGTAGACTGGAAGGCCACTACGTTCCTCGTTACTTAATTTAAAAGTGTTTTTAACATTAGAGTTCTGTATTACTATTGTCCTGAATGAACAATACTGTATATCCTTTTTCGCAAATCATTTTACTTACAAGTTCTTTCAACTCTTTTCGCTTTTATTGTTTTCACTTTGCTCTGCATATCTAATTTCCAAATATCAGTAAAATTATAGTCGTGAATCCTTGTCCAACAAGGGAGTGATCCTCGAGTCATGATCGATATGGATATACAGAAATTCTGAAATAATACATTCAACAACATCTAACATTTCTGCGCCTTCATTCGCAACTCTCCTCTTGCAAAAGCCAGCATTGCGGCTGCAACGCAGATTCAGTGAGAACATATTCGTGTCACGCTTCAGTGACAAATTTCTGCTTTTATTTGATTCTGTCTCTCTCAAATTCAATTAAAGATTTTTGGTTGTCATTATATTTCACTGAGGTAAATAGCACGTGACTAAGACATATCCTCGTTTTTAATGATGTCCAGTTGTATTTTAATTATCCGAGTTCATCCTCGTCTTTATCAATTAAATGCTTTAGTCTGTGTTTGTGTTTAGATTTTCTTTTTGCCCATCGATTTCATAATTTTCTTTTTTCGTACAATAAATTTCTTCTTATAGTCATATCTGAATGCTTCCAGATATTGTTTTTCAACATTTTTCCCACCGCCTATCTGTTATGCAGTGAATAAGTATGAGATTCACTGATCGGGATTATGAAAGAGAGAGAGAGAGAGAGACACGATGTTGATAGTTTAAAATGATGAGCCATGATACCAAGTAAATTGAAGACTAACCATAACAAACCTCCACGATGTGGGAAAGGAAGGAGGAGTTAGAGGATAGGTTATGAAGGAAAAGGTCAGCAAAATTGACCTGATTTGTCCTTGCCAAAAGTGGGAGTTAAGATTGAACCATTAAGAGTAAAGTAGACGTCCTCAAGGAGGC
Organism: Macrobrachium rosenbergii; assembly: GCF_040412425.1. Lineage (NCBI taxonomy): Eukaryota > Metazoa > Arthropoda > Malacostraca > Decapoda > Palaemonidae > Macrobrachium > Macrobrachium rosenbergii. Next base: position 11,372,932 of record NC_089764.1, read on the forward strand.
GGAGTTTTATTCAACATAGGTCCAGAGTTCATTCTGATCAATTTTTAGCCAGAGTTACTTGAAAACCAAATTGGGTAGGATTGTGTCACTCGCTCCTCTCTTAACATCAAGAAATTTCTAAGTCCAGGGTGGCTGGCCGTGTGATATAGTAGAGTTAGAATAAAACTTATGAAAACCGTGCCCGGTGAATACTTACCCCCTGTGAAAAAAAAATAGAAAAATATTAATAGACAATTTCAACCTAACTTACCGAGTCCCCTGCGTTACTATCAAGTGAAGTCTACAGACACGGTCGTTCATATGTGGTGCAACGCAATACAAAGAAAAACTCACGGCATAACATATCCACCGGCAGAGCCAAAATAAAATTAAAAAACTTTCAGCAAATCTTCGCTCTTTTATCTTTATGGTTTCTAAAAAAAAAAAAAAAAAAAGTATTGCGGAGACTATTTGAAAATATGCTTGGTAAAGTTCCTTGAGTTGACTCCTAAGGAACCTATTCAGAGTCCAGCTGTTCAACTGAGCTTGAGCAATTTCAGAACTTTGGAACCTAGACCTTCAAAACTGGGCACAGAATACGACCGTGGAGAGGGGAAAAATACCACGACTTACGTCACTGTATTATCCACCAGCCTTCGAAAGAGAGAAAATGCATAAAATTACGAACGAGGGAATATTTGCAAGCTGCTGCAGGAATGTTTATTTGACGTATTGTTTCCAGTGTCGGTGGATTTAATTATGTAAAATTATTGAATTATTACTGGAGTATTCTAAGTGAAAAGGGCATTATAATAAAAGAAAACAAAGTGACTAAACATTATGTGATGAAGCTATCAGACTTTTTTGTAATAAATTTTTATTCATTCCCTACTTGATGGTTTTTACTGAACTACACAGAGCAGAGTTTTTTCAATAATATTGCTGTCATTTATTATAATTCCTTACTAACTATAGGGTTCCATTATTATTATTATTATAATTTGGCAGCAGACCCTCTTTTAAACAGGTTCTATTGAATATTATTGCTGCTTCAGCTGCATTTATTTTGTAGAAGACTTTTTCTATTTTCCTTATTGCGGACTTCTCTTCAGTGGAGGTGCGTGCTAACAGCTCGCCTATATTTGTCATTTCATGGGGGAAAAGTCAAAATCTGGATTCTGCTTCTTTATATATTCTATACAGTTAGTTATATACAATTGTTGCCGCGACGCGTTTCGACAGACTCTTCTGTCATTCTCCAGCGGGAGCTAGTAGAGGACTGGCAGATTGCATAGGTCCTTCTGAATTTATACACGGGCTTCAGCGGGGGTCATGGATGGCGAATTCTGATTGGTTGCAGTCAGCGAACTTCAAGCCAAATTTCTGCGGCGAAGCTCGATCCTGACAGATCTTCGCAACCTGGGAATGTCATTCATTCCAGCGTTCCCATTGGCCTGCCGTTGCGTGATGTCATGCCGGCTGACATCATCGGTAGTTTGGCTGCTATTGGGCTGCGGATGAATGATGTCATTATCTACTCTTTCTGTCGTAGTCGGGGATTGTCTCGAAGGGCGCCTCGCTCATCAGGGGCATCTCCATTTTCAGGGTTGTCGTTTTCAGGTATTCGTTGGATTTGGTGGGTGTTCTGCATTATTTTTCTTAAATTCGTGGGTAGGGAGCGATGCCTCCTGCGTCGTATTCATTGTTGGTTTTCTCTCGGCAATGAGGAGCGCCTCTAGCAGGCGCAGACGTCGAGGTCGGCGGCTCTCCGATTATACTTATATTTTGTATAATACTGTCGCGGGAGATGGAAATATTGTGAGTAGCACGGGCGTGGTTCATGATGGCACCCTCCTGGGCGTGGCAGGAGATCCTTTTTGACAGACGCATCGTGGTCATTCCAATATAAGCGCCGGGCATCCTCGGACAGGACATACAAATTGGTAGACCACGTTCTTCTGCTTGAGGGTTCTCTTGCTGGCGGAGAGGGGTTATTCTTCATCACCAGATCACGGGTGCGGCGGTTCTTATAATAAATTACAAGATTTATTCTCTTACTGTCTTCGGTCGGGGTGACGTTTTCCATGACGATTTTCTTCATGGAGTTCTCGTCCTCACGGTACTGGGGATGCATCCGGGCCTTATAAAAGATCTTTATGTCATCTTGGGGGGCAGGTTGTGTGTTCTCACCGTTGTACCATTTTTCCAGGCCAGTTCGAATTTCTTTGTTTACGAGTTTGTTGGTGAAACCATTGTTCACCAACATTTGTGCAGCACGTTCAATTCCTTGTTGGTGTCCTGCCAGGTGGAGCAGTGGGAGAGGGCCCTTTAATGAAGGTCCTGACTGTCGTGTTCTTAAACCTAGCAGGGCACTCGCTATCCCCATTCAAGCAAAGTCCCAAATTGGTGGATTTTGTGTAGACTGATGTCTTCAAGTTCCGTTCCGTCTTTGTGACCATAACGTCGAGGAAGGGGATCCGGTCGTCTGTGCTGAACTCGACAGTGTAATTCAACACACTACATTGTTGGAAGGTCAGACGAAGGGTTTCAACCTCCTCCTCGTTGTCTGCTTGAACGAAGACGTCGTCGATATATCGGGCATATTTCTTCGGCCGCTGGATTTTCTCGAAGACACGTTCTTCTACGGTGCCCATGTAAAAATTTGCAAAGAGGACGCCCAATGGAGAGCCCATCGCAACGCCATCCTTCTGTCTATACATGTGCCCTCTGTGCGTAGTGAAAGGCGCCATCTTCGTACAGATCTCCAGCAGAGCCTTCAGGAACCTTCTGGGATGTTCAGGGGGCTCATTGTCGGCTCTCTATAGACTTTGTTTAGGATAATGTGGATGGTTTCATCCACAGGCACGTTGGTGAATAGACTCTCGTCCAGAGAAGCGATGGTCCCTTCTCGGATCACTTCGAGGAATTCCACAGAGGACTTCAGGCTATAACTGCTCGGGACGTAGGGGGTCAAGATATGATTTAGTCGTTTGGCGAGGGCGTAGGTCGGGGCAGGTGTTTGGCTGATGATCGGGCGGAGGGGATTGCCAGCCTTGTGTGTCTTGACATTCCCATACAGGTAACCAAGTTAGAAGTCACCTGAAGATCTGGGGAAGATGGACAGCATTGCTGGCAGCATTCACAGTGCTGATGATCTTATTAGCTTCCTCTTGATGTCTTCGATGGGGTTCCATCGTCAGCCTCTCGAATTTCGTCGTGTCCGACAGGATGGCATCCAATTTGTCGAAATACTCCTCCGTGGTTTCTTAAGAACAAAAGCTGCTGTCTTGTCAGCGCGACGCACTGTGATGCCTTCCTTTTCCTTCAGCTCCTTCGCAGCTTTCCTCATCTCACGGGTGCAGACTCCACTGTCGTAGGACCCTCTCTCCGTGAGGGCTTCTGCTAACAGGAGGAGCTGGAGGGCGTCGGAAGTTCTAACGGTGCCTCGAGATTCTAACTGTTGTATGGATTCAAGCATCAGTTCTATTTCCAACCTCTTCTCGTGGTTCTTTGGCCCGAAATAAAGGGCAGTTCAGCCCCAAATTCAGCAAAGCGTCTTGATCCGGGGAGGGCTGGAAATCTGTCAAATTGATGTAGCCCTTTGTGCTGCTTGACTGGTAATTTTCACCCCGTTGAGGGCGGTGAGTTTGCAGTCAGACGCCTCATGCGTGGGTCATCGGCGGTTTAGACACCAACAAGGAATTCGAACGTGCTGCACAAATGTTGGTGAACAATGGTTTCACCAACAAACTCGTCTTCGGAAATTCGAACTGGCCTGGAAAAATGGTACAACGGTGAGAACACACAACCTGCCCCCAAGATGACATAAAGATCTTTATAAGGCCCGGATGCATCCCCAGTACCGTGAGGACGAGAACTCCATGAAGAAAATCGTCATGGAAAACGTCACCCCGACCGAAGACAGTAAGAGAATAAATCTTGTAATTTATTATAAGAACCGCCGCACCCGTGATCTGGTGATGAAGAATAACCCTCTCCGCCAGCAAGAGAACCCCTCAAGCAGAAGAACGTGGTCTACCAATTTGTATGTCCTGTCCGAGGATGCCCCGGCGCTTATATTGGAATGACCACGATGCGTCTGTCAAAAGGATCTCCTGCCACGCCCAGGAGGGTGCCATCATGAACCACGCCCGTGCTACTCACAATATTTCCATCTCCGCGACAGTATTATACAAAATATAAGTATAATCGGGAGAGCCGCCGACCCTCGACGTCTGCGCCTGCTAGAGGCGCTCCTCATTGAGAGAAAACCAACAATGAATACGACGCAGGAGGCATCGCTCCTACCCACGAATTTAAGAAGAATAATGCAGAACACCCACCAAATCCAACGAATACCTGAAAACGACAACCCTGAAAATGGAGATGCCCCTGATGAGCGAGGCGCCCTTTCGAGACAATCCCCGACTACGACAGAAAGAGTAGATAATGACATCATTCATCCGCAGCCCAATAGCAGCCAAACTACCGATGATGTCAGCCGGCATGACATCACGCAACGGCAGGCCAATGGGAACGCTGGAATGAATGACATTCCCAGGTTGCGAAGATCTGTCAGGATCGAGCTTCGCCGCAGAAATTTGGCTTGAAGTTCGCTGACTGCAACCAATCAGAATTCGCCATCCATGACCCCCCGCTGAAGCCCGTGTATAAATTCAGAAGGACCTATGCAATCATCACTCATTCATTCTCCTGCCAGCTGCCGTCCAGGAAGGTTCTCTCCTCTTAAGCTCCATCCAGCAGCCACATTGGAAGCTCCATCCTGAAGACTGACAGGACCTCCCCCTTCAGCAGTAGCAGTTCAGAGATTGCTTTGCCAGGACTGGATACCCCCATCCTCATCCTTATTCCCATACCCCCTCCTGGGGCTCTGCCCCCACTCTACTTCCCCTTGTATCTCTCCAGATCTCATTCCAACTTCTTCCTACTAACACCATCAGTAGCCCCTTGTCCCTGGAGTAGCCGTTGTGGTCTTAAAACTCTCTAGGGGCACGGGGAGTTCTGCTTCGTCCAGGCTCATACTACTTCAGTAGTGCCTGCATAGGAGTTAGGCATAGGTAGTCACTGCCTCCCATAAAGTGACTGTTAACCACTGTTATCCTTTGAAATTTCTAGTCTTATAAAATGGTTTTTTGGTTCTACCGCTCTTAATAATTGAAATTCTTCACTTTTTTTTGAAGATTTGTTAAAAAGTCAATATCTCTACACCTTTTCCCCCTTTCAAAATTCTTCCCGCGTCGTTCAATCACAATTTTCTCAAAATTTTGAAATTTACATAATCACCAAAAGGCTGTGCAAATCCCCTAGAGTAAATTAGCTTCTTTCTTTCTGAGGGTATTATTCTTATATCTATTTCTTATAAAAACGGTTTATTGTTTCTACCAGGCATATTTCAGTGTATAATATTCTCTGCTCAACCATGTCATAATGGGTAAAGTCAAAATTAAAGATACTAGCCAGGGACTTGATGGTGAATCACGTCGCCTGGCAATCTGGACTATTCTGCAGGATAAATTATGCTTTATCCACAAACTTATAAAGGCTAATAACCACTACTTAGCTATAGCAGATGAAGCAACAATTGAAAAATAATTCATCCTGATACCAAACTTGCTCTGCATAATGATCACTTTGAAGTTGTAGACCCCTCATCTAAATGCTTCACATTTCTTACTAGTCGAAACCAGGCGGATAGTTTGGTTTACAATCTATCAGAAGAAGAGCTCAAGTATGAAATTGAGCAACGTAACAAAGTGAAGGTAACATCAATCATCAAGCTTCCTAGCACCAAAACCACATTTAAGGTTAAACTCGAAACCACCCAAATGGTGAGAGATTGTCTCATTAAAGGACTACTCATCAGCGGCCAATCCTTCCCACCTAGATACTTAAAACAGGAGATTCATGTTGTTCCACCCCAGTGTATGAGATGCTATAGCTACAGCACATTAAAAGAACTGCCCCAAGCCAAGCACTTATAAAATCTGCTCAATATGTGCTTCTGATGAACACTATTGGACTGATTGTAATAACCAAATAAATCATAAATGCATCACTTGCAGCGGGATCACCCAACCATGGCAGCAAGATGCCCTACCAGAAAAACTTTGACCAAGGACCAGGCTAAAACGATCAGGAACCAACAATCCCAGATTACATCAAATAAGACCTTCGCTCAAGCCACAGCCTCAACTGCACCAAATAGCTCTATTGCACCCAACAACAACATCTCACTTCATCAGCTCACTGTCATTAACACAGCAATAATCACGGCTAATTTGAGTGAATCAGTCGAACCAGGTACCTTTCAAACGATGATGGACGCTTTTTACAAAGCTAATGGTCTACCGTTGGTAAAAATTCCCACAGAGGCTATCAAGCTAGCAAATAAAGTATCAACTTTGCTAAATTCAGGTAATCAAAATAACACCAGCCCTAATCAGCCCCTATTAACTGATGAGGACATGGAAACTGAAGAAGCCAAAAGGAAAAGAATTCTAAGTGATTCAGACTCTGAAGCAGAAATGCCATCACATCCTGCAAAAAAACAGCCAATTCAACAACCACAAGCAACAACCTCAACCCATAACACTACAGACTCTGAAATACAAGGAGCTATGGCTCTTCCAAGCCTCCCTTCCACCAATCTAACCAAGAACCCCAAAATTGGACTTAAACTATACATTTCCATTAACATGGCAAACCCCAAAAACCCAACCCACAATATCCTCAAGAGGATGATTTTTGACTATAAAACGATGAAGTACATCTTCACAGAGAAATTAGCAGATACTACAGTCATACAATACATTAATGAAGGAACAATAGAACTAGACAAATATAGTAACACGATCACGAGGATAAACCACGATAAATTCCAAAAACTAAATTCAGGCTTCTTTGACTTAACAAAAGGAAAAACACCATAATGGACACGCTTACAATCATCCAACATAACGTCTTGAAGTGGACATTCCTTCGTAGTAAGGAACTAAGTAGCATTTATTCTTCTATCTCCCCACATATTATACTTCTAAACTCCACGGGGATACCCAACTCTACTCGCATTAGAATCTTTAATTACAACATTTTCCAATGCAACACTACTAACGCTCAAAATGCAGGGACAGCTATTGCTGTTAGACGTGATATCACAGTCAAATTAATAGATGGATTCAATCATGACCTGATTGCAGTAGAACTTGAGACAGTGAGGGGACCAGTAATCATAGCAACCACCTATTTACCCCCCAGCAATCCTGTGTTTCCTCAGCAAGATATCTTGTCCTTAATGAGACGCAATATCCCCGTCTATCTCTTAGCTGACCTTAATGCAACTCACCCAGCCCTGGGGCACAATAGCACAAATAATAGGGGCACCTTAATTCAAGGGCTAATGAACAGGAATCTAGTTTATTTTCTAGGACCAGATTTCCAAACATACTTTAACAGAAGATCCAAGGGCAAACCTGACATCCTTCTCTCTAATAGGTACCACATTTTTAATTATTCAATCACTCAGGGTCCTTTAACTACCTCAGACCATATACCTATATTATTAAAACTTACAGTGAGACCTATTATGGTAGCCATCAACCCTACACTTGATTTGAATAATGCCAACTGGAACCAATTCAAGGATACTCTTGACGACTCTCTCTCCAACTATGACGAACCTGTTAACATCAACAAGGATAAATCCTACATCGATGATAAAATAACTTTTTGGTACAGGTTGATCAAAGAAGCCATAGAACTTTATATTCCCTCAAAACATTCAAGATCTTACCTTATTCTAAGGAAACAGAAAATCTTAAGCAATTACAATATTACTATAAACAAGCCTTAGCTTTTATTAATATTCATGGCCCTACACAGCAGCTATTAGAATACATACATAACATCAAAGAATGTATTAAAATAGAAGCAAAGGAACTCATAAATTCGACTTGGGAGATACTACTTAATAAAATTGAAGGAATCTTTAGAGACCCAGAAAAGTTCTGGAAAATGATCAAAAGGCTTCTGGGATCAGATTCTGAACCAATAGCCTACATACTACATAATAATAGGAAAATCTTTTCACCCCAAGACCAAGAGCCTATTTTCAGAGAATTCTGGTCTAATATCTTCAGGATAAACCCTTGGGAGAATTTAAGGTTTGACCTGCAACATGAACAGCGAGTGATTGCAGCACTTCATGAACATGATGAACACATAATACCATACGATTTAGTTGAACTCAATAGATTAGATGTTGAAGATCAGTTTATTAAACCAATACAACTGCAAGATATAATCAAAATAATTAATAATTTTAAAAACAAAGCACCTGGTCATTCTAGAGTAAACAAAATTATCATCAAGCATCTTCCAATCTCCATGTTGGACTTTTTAAGAGTCATCTTCAATGAAACCATAAGTATGGGCTACTGGCCAGACATTTTCAAGAAAGCACTACTTCCCTTTGTGGGGAAAAAGGGTAAAGATCTAACTACTGTCTCTAATTATAGACCAATTTCCCTTCTAGAAATACCTGGTAAGATCCTTGAAAAAATCATTCAAATAAGGTTTAATGAGTTCCTCGAAGACAATCTACTAACCAATGATAATCAATATGGGTTTACTCATGGCAAAGGAACTCAGCTTGCATTAACTAGATTATATGAGTTCATAGCAGTCAAGAAAAGTTTAAGATACGGCTGCAACCTTATCTCAAAGGGACGTCAGTCGGGCCTTCGATAAAGTATGGCATGAAGGTTTAAAATACAAAATATTGGAGGCACAATTGCCAGACTTAGCAACCAGACTGCTTATGCAACTTTCTTGACAACTGGGTGGCAAGAATAAAAATTAAAGACTTCATTGGACCAGAGTTCCAGTTACAATCAGGGGTTCCTCAAGGTAGCATTCTCTCCCCATCACTCTACAACTTTTACATTAAAGATACCCCTCCTCCATCTCAAGGTTGCCTTCAAATTATGTTTGCGGATGATCATACACAAGTCATAACATATCCTACAAATGCTAAATGTATGCTACAAAGAAAAACTATCAGAGAAATACAGAAAATTAATAACTACGAAAAGAAATGGAAGATAACAACAAATATGAACAAATTCCAGATCCTCTCAATTTCTGCTTGTCGTCCCAGGGATATTATAGTCAACAATAGGAGAATTCCATATAACCAACAAGTCACAATTCTTGGGTGCAAATTCCAAAAATCTGGCATTCTTCCCCATGTACAGGCGAGAATAGTTACCAAGGAAAACGGTCAGTAGATTAAAAAGATTCAAAGGACTGTCCACAAAACCCAACTTAAACTATATAAATCACTAGCCAGGCCACAGTTAGAATACCCAGCCATCATATTTGGTGCACTGAGTAAAACAGCACTTAGTAAAATGCAAGCAGTGCAGAATAAAGCTCTGAGGCAAGCATATAGGGAAAGTCCCCCTACTACAACACAATAAAGGGAGTTGCATGATTACTCCAAATTAGAGCCTCTGAATGTCAGGTTCCATAGGCTTGGGCAGAAAACTTTGGGACAAATTAAGTTTAGAAGACGAAAACTTATTCACAACCACTAGAGATCTCACCCTCAACCAAGTCAGAGATCACTACTGGTGGAGTAGACTTGAACCTAAGGTCAATTGTGACCCCCCAGACCTAAGTATATAAATACTGATTAAAAAAAAAAAAATTAATTATAATAATGATAATCATAAATTAATTAATTACTTACAAGATTAATAATAATAATAATAATAATAATAACAATAATAATAGTATAAATCTATAATTTGCAAATCATTAAATATACATAATTGTTTGTACATCTCAATCTTACCAACTTTTAATATCAAAGCCAGTTTCTGGCGATGAACCAACAAACCATATTCCGAGCCTTTCTTCTCTGTCTGGTCCTTGCATGATGACTAACCATAAATCTAACTTCGCAAGAGGGTCTGCCCTCACTCTTTTCTCTCTTCTACTTTACTTCACTTTCCCTCCTTTTTCCTTCCCCTTTCCCATCCCGAGTATCCGCCGTCAGGCTTAACTGGATTGTATCCAGGGTACTCTTCCTTCTCCCCTATTCCTCACTTCCTATCCTTATCCTAGTCCTAGTTAATCTGCCAGTCCTCTACTAGCTCCCGCTGGAGAATGACAGAAGAGTTTGTCGAAACGCGTCGCGGCAACAATTGTATATAACTAACTGTATAGAATATATAAAGAAGCAGAATCAGATTTTGACTTTTCCCCATGAAATGACAAATATAGGCGAGCTGTTAGCACGCACCTCCACTGAAGAGAAGTCCGCAATAAGGAAAATAGAAAAAGTCTTCTACAAAATAAATGCAGCTGAAGCAGCTTTATTCAATAGAACCTATTATTATTATTATTATTATTACCATGAAAAATTTCATAAATTTCAATGATAGTTTGTCAATATATAGAATTATGCTACGACAGTTAAAAGTGCAACAAAATTTCCACTATAATCCCATCTGCACTTTTATGGAGCCACAAGAAAAATAAAAGATATAATTGCTCACTATCCCAGTAGAGACCACTGAATATATGACATTCAAATTGTTTTGTTAAAGCAAGACTTATAAAGGCCTATTTCAACTGAATTAGGATACCCCTGATGTTCGAAATGCTGATAGAGAATAATCTTCATATTTGCTATATAATTTTCACTCTTATTTTCGTCTTTTTTGGGAAATAACCTAGTCACAGACAAATCACTGTTTAGATTATTTAAGAATATATTTGAGTTACGGAGCATCTTGGTCAATTGATTTCCATCACATTCTCAACAGAAAAATTATTAAATCTTCTTAGTTTTTTTTTTCTTATTTTTATATCTTGGTATACCTTGAAGATGTACTTTCTCATTTAGCAGCACGGGATGGGAGGAAGATTCTGTCCAAACTCCTCTTAAGGGGCTTGATTATTTTAACTAAGCTGCAAATCCTATTCCACCATCTCAGGGGAAAAAAAGATCCCTTTTTCCCTTCTTAGCGAAAACGTTATCTCCTATCCAGCGCTTTTCCTACAATAGATTTTAAGATTCTTTTTTTTTTATATGCGTGGAGTTGAGCGCTGCCTCATCTTGTTAACTTCCTATCTCTTCAGCATTCATTCATTATGGAAAGATTTTATCATAATTATTTGTAATCATGTTATTTCTTCAAAATTTTATCCTGACTTACTTTTGAAGTTGGGCTTCCTATTTCCCATATTTCTTTTACATCTTCGGAAGAACTGTTTTTGTATCAACATTCTATGGTGAGAATGAATGTTCTAATGGCAGTTGCCCAAACTTTAAATACCAAAGAAGAGAATAATATATTTAGTCTTTACAACTTTTGTCATTCCTCTCTGAACTTGACCTCAGTCAATTTCGACACTCAGGAAAGAAGAGCTTCAAAAGTGGTAATAACAATGAAAGTCATAAGTGGAAGTAAAGACCAAAAAACATCACCTGTTTTACTACAGCTGCTCCTGTAAAAGGAAAAAAAACTCAATCTTTGCTCCATCGATAGCTACCAGTTGGACTGTATTCCCGTTTCTGATAATGCAACTCGATTCAAGTTACAATGCAACTGCAGCTGAAGCTTCTTTTTGACCAGTAATGTAATGTTTGGGGATATTTATAATTTCCCAACATTTGCATTATTACTCTAGATGGAACAGCTACTGCCACTGTAGAAAATTATGAAATGAACAATTTTACCGGTAGCTATAACGTTTGGAGTAAGATTTTCTAGTTCAGAGATCTAATCACAAAATTTGAATACACAGCAAATGGCTCAGCCAAATATAAAAGAATCATCACTTTTAAGAACGATAATTTTTGAAACCCAGTTTTTACTTGTTACAAATTAGAATTTTTTTATTTAAAAGCTTAAGTCTGGTTAAAATTCACTTGCAAAATACATCAGCAACAGGAAGACGATAAGATGTCATTATACCTACAATGAGTGAAAATGTTTCTTATGGTTGATTTCAAATACTGAATTAACTGGAATTACTCTTTTTAACTCCTGCTCGACAAAGCAAATATAATGTCATAGGCTGCACCGTTATAGGCGCAATTGTACACTGAAGATTCGAAACTTATAAGAACTGAGTTTGTTGCATACTGTGGAGAGAATTTATATAATTTTTATCAACACGAGGGGAATCAGTGTGATTCACGTACGTTGCTTGAATAAGATATATAAGCATTACGCTAAGCCTTAGCGTAAGGCTTATATATCTTATTCAAGCAACGTACGTGAATCACGTTGATTCCCCTCGTGTTGATAAAAATTATATAAATTATAGTTATAGTTACTAACTATGGCAATGGCGTTAGAGAGCACAAAATTATCAGATACTTGTGGCTGTTAGGTCCATAGGACATAGGGGTGTGACAGATAACAAGTTTTAAGAAGATGAACTCAACACTTGCAGCTTTGCAATTTTAGTGAGCCTCTCTCTCTCTCTCTCTCTCTCTCTCTCTCTCTCTCTCTCTCTCTCTCTCTCATGGAAAATTGTTCATGCTTTTGCCTGTTCAATTTATGATAAGGAGTGGCACCATCTCGTCTGAGCATGCAACGTAA
>NC_089764.1:11388356-11393356 GCF_040412425.1 Macrobrachium rosenbergii
TATGTCTAGCACAATACCTTCTCAAACAAGCATTAAAGTTTTTCACATCAGCATCGTACTGCTCAGGATCAATGTTGAAATGGTTCATTTCATCGTAAGTTCTAATTTCTGCACTGCATAGGGCAACAGTAACTGCAATTTGTCTTAAGTGCTCTACCAAGGCGTGATAACGTTCCCAAACATCAAGCACTGGATCATTTGCCAAGTCATTACCGCCTATGTACAGAATTACTAAATGATACCTACGTCTCCAAAAGGGTAGGCTATCAGATTCAAAATGACTCCCTAGTCCACCGGGTTTCCTAATTAACTCAATTTCACCCCCTTCAACATCAGGGATTCTATTGGGCAGTTGCGAATGCCCCAAGACTAACACGTTAAATACCATAGCCTCACTAGCACAACTGTTGAAGATCGCTCTCGTCCTTGCAATCCGGTTCGAAGGACCAAAAATGTTGTGAATTTTCATCCACAAGGCACTGTTTCTTTGCTGATACTGTTACCTAAAGGATTGTAAAGGATGATGAGGATGTCTACAAACTAGGGAAGGCTCAATGAGACCACAATTTTAAAATGTTGACTTAAAAACTAATTTATTTATGACTATTATTTACATTCAAGTACTCATCACTAAATGCATAAATAAAGGAATTGTCCCCAGCTAAATTATATCTCAAACGAATCCCACATTACACTTGAAGCTGACGCAGGCTTCGTTACGTTAATCAAATATTAATTGGCAAAATATTTACTACAAGTTTAAGATAATTTAGGAACTGACCCTCGGTGGACACATTTACAAATCACAAATCTCAGTCACTTGTCCTACCTCACTTGCTGTACCATAAGGCGGGTGACATAACAGTTATAAGAACCTCGTAGTGCTTACACTTTTACAACCTATTTTTATGATGTTCTGGATCGGAGAGCCGATCATCCGGGCCCGCTTCCACCTTTTACAGTCATTCAGTTGGGCGTAATTGCGGCTTTCCCGCCAAATGGACATGTTCGGATCGCGCATCAGCACCGCCCAGACGAGACCCAAGCACGTTCTGCCGGCCCATGGGCAACCAGAAAAGACAACGTGGTTTTTGGCGCCCAGGGGCCCAACAAGGTGGTGAAATGCGTAACTTTTCACAACACTTAATGATACAAATTTTTGGTCAACTATTATTATATATGTTTTATATGTAGTTCTTCAATTGTTGAAAATAAATATTTGTTTTTGGTTTGAAACTTGTTTACCTTCAAATATTCCTTCCGCAGTGAAGTCCATATTGCTTTGGACGTTTCAAGTATAATTTTCCCTAGTGACTGGGCAGAAATGATGGTGGTAAACTTTAAATCCTCGTAACTTCGTCCAGTTGCGACGAAACTCAGTGTGACTATCAACCTTTCATGGGCTGGTGTGAATTTTCTCATACAGGTATCTTGGTTTTTTATGAGGGTTTTACTATGGAGAGCAATTCCAAAAAAGCCTCATGGTCCATTCTAAGATAATTAAACCCGTCACCTTTCTCAAATAATAATTCTGACAAAATGTTCATGTGAGATAGCTTTTGTCTTTTCAACAGTCAGTCTTTTGTCCATTTTTCTCGTTTGTGTTTCTTTTTAGTTAACATCATTACCAACACACCAGCTTTGCTCAAACAAAGTGTCTCCATATCTTCTGGCGTAAGAGGAATGGCCTTGGCTATCCTCTCACCACACAATCAGAAGAAGAACTGAGACTATACCTGCAAGCCGAAGTGAATAGTGTGTGGATTGGACTGCAGTTCTGCAGTCTTTCAGTTCACTCCAACTGACTGTTTGGGGTGAGCGTGTATGGGGGGCCCACTGCTATTTCACATGAATTTAGTTCCCCTTACTCTGAAACTTCCCAAGAAACGTTTTCCGTGAACACTCAATTTTTAATATCACTTGCTGTTCTACCAATATCAACCATGTGTCACCTGTCTAACTCTCTCGATCATGAGTCTACTGTATATTTTTTCTGTATGATAAACTATATTATGGCAGTCTTAAGTTCACTTCTATGTCCTTTACACTCGTTAAAAGGAACAACTATTGCCTCCCTGTTCAGGCAAGGATTCTGACTTTCCCAAATACTTTCTATTTCAACATCTGGAAACATTCACACTTATAGCAACAACGTTCGTTATTTGTTCAATTGTTCAATTCACTCTCATTTATTCACTCAACAGACAAACAAAACCGATCTCTTTTATCGCTTCGACACGCTTGGCGTTAATTCCGGGAATATCCCTTCCCTTGCTCAAGGTCCCTCAGACACAAACACAAAAATTTTTGTCACATGTCCTTTAATCCTGTTCTTTCCAGATTACACTGCAAATTCTAGCTGAGCAGGAATTAGAAATACCTATTGTTTCCAGTCTTTATTTTGCGCATTTAGTATACTTGGTCAGTTCAATTATTTATTTAGCTAATATCATTTCTCCACCTTTTTCAGCAATTATATATATATATATATATATATATATATATATATATATATATATATATATATATATATATATATATATATATATATATATATATATATATATATATATATATATATATATATATATATATATATATATATATATATATATATATATATATATATATATATATATATATATATATATATATATATATATATATATATATATATATATATATATATATATATATATATATATATATATATATATATATATATATATATATATATATATATATATATATATATATATATATGTATATATATATATATATATATATATATATATATATATATATATATATATATATATATATATATATATATATATATACTGTATATATATATATATAGATATATATAGATATATAGATATATAGATATATAGATATATAGATATATAGATATATAGATATATATATATAGATATATATATATATAGATATATAGATATATAGATATATAGATATATAGATATATAGATATATAGATATATAGATATATATATATATATATATAGATATATATATATATATATATATATATATATATATATATATATATATATATATATATATATATATATATATATATATATATATATAGATACATGTAAGTTGTGTACATCACAGGTAGCTCACACGCAAAATAGAATTGGGACACGTTTCCAACTTATTACCATTTGCTGTTACTGAGATTAATGCTAAATCGTTTGCATGGAAATTGGATTGTTTAACTCGATGCCTAGTTTTGGAGACTACTATTGCATATTTTGACCTAGTACTCTTTTATTATTCTATATCATTTTGGACGTTAACAGATGTATCATAGCAGGCTAAAGGCCAAATGCTTATCTGTAAATACGACCATAAAGTTCTATATAATCTACCTTATTAATTTTAACGACTGAGCATAAGTTAGGGATTAAAGTTCTTGATCACAGTTTTTTTTTATTTGTAAGTTTGAAGATATAGTTTCTTGTGCTTTATCTGTAATTATATAGGGCAACTTTTATTTTAATCATCATCAGGTTCTTCAAAAGAAATATTATATCTGTGGGCGTAATGAAAGAAAATTTGGGATCGTGAGAGAGAGAGAGAGAGAGAGAGAGAGAGAGAGAGAGAGAGAGAGAGAGACAAATGGGTCAATATCATCTGTTTATTTCAGTAAAAAAAAAAAAAGGATTAAGTGATTCATTATAAGATAACTTGTGAAAAATAAAGTAATTACAATTCCTGTCCTTTAGCCGACATTAATGTCAGATTTTTTCCAAAACAAAAGAAGAGCGGAGATAATGGCTCAAAGATTTCGCACTAATTACTTTAGCTCTTGACATAAAACCCGACTTTTTTACCGTCATTTTTGAAGATTAGTCTTTCATCTTTTGTTGGGGTTCTGCAGTGCAAAGATATTTTTTACAACTCCGGTAGAAATTGTAGAGTGATAGGAATGCATAGAGAGAGTTCCCATAGTCTCCTGTTAATTTCATTGTAGCTAGAATTTCTCTGCATAAATTTTCTTTCTGCATTAACACCTTTCATTTTTTCTAAAATGCAAAAGAAGAAAATATATATATATATATATATATCTCTCTCCATATTTGAAGATATATATATATCTATTGTATATATTGCAAAAATATTTTTTATATACTTTTGCATATGATAGAATATTGATTCCCATAGTCTAATATATATATATATATATATATATATATATATATATATATATATATATATATATATATTATATATATATGATATGTATATATATATATATGTATATATATATATATATATATATATATATATATATATATATATATATATATATATATATATATATATATATATATATATATATATATATATATATATATATATATATATATATATATATATATATATATATATATATATATATATATATATATATATATATATATATTATATATATTCTTTTGCATTCCACATAGGAAAATGAAAGGTGCTTTGTGAGAATATGCCCAACAGTTTCGTCCTCCAATGGACCTCTTCTTGGAGCGTTTGTTAAGGAAAGAGAAAAAGTTTGCAATGTATGTAGCCAGGAAAGGCCTAAAATCTTAAACATACGAAATACCGTTACCAGAAACTAGCAGTCTGAACTAAAAACCCTCAAAAGTGAAACCGTACAATAAAATAAGAACAGTGGCTGAACAAATGAAAGCTACCAAAATATCAAAAGAGGTAACAGCCTATGTCCATTTGAAACAGCGTAGCACTAAGTACATATTAACAAACGCATATTATATGATAGTTAATGGATAAGTATATCTTAGTTTAACCAGACCACTGAGCTGATTAACAGCTCTCCTAGGGCTGGCCAGAAGGATTAGACATTTTACGTGGCTAAGAAACAATTAGTTACCTAGCAACGGGACCTACAGCTTATTGTGGAATCCGAAGCACATTATGGCGAGAAATGAATTTCTATCACCAAATTGATGGATAACATT
>NC_089764.1:11398356-11408356 GCF_040412425.1 Macrobrachium rosenbergii
GCTCTACTAGCCCATCATTCCCTATCCTTATGATTCAAGTGCTTAATTGTAAATATATTCCATTTAAATTAAACCTAAGTGTTTATCTGCAATAGTTCTTTGTTGAATTATGGCCTTCAGCCCAACTGTTTTTCTATATAAATTTCTGCCTGACCTAGCAATTGCAGTCAGAGCGTTCAGGTTCATGGTACAGCCCCCGTTCTCCAGCTAGACCCAAGGGTTGGATCCCTGGGCAAGGAATACAGTAAGTAGGTCAGATTAAAAACTTAATAATATATATAAAAATAGATGTATGTATGTATGTATGTGTGTGTGTTCCAGCATAGCTCTGAAACACATCGAGTAACTTCAACCAAAATTGGTATACACATGGCTTACTATCTTGAAAAGAATACTGTGGTGGCAAGATATCAGTAGCACCAAAGGGCACCAAAAGGGGTAGGGGTGGGAAGGGTTTTCCCGAAAGAGGAGGACTGGTTCTGCCTGTAGGCTTAGTAACTAAATAAACTACGAATTTACCATGCCTCATTTCGGTAAACATATGACTTACTGTCTGGAAAAAATGACAGATATTAGTGTCTAATCCATAGTGTTTCAGGTCGCTGAGATGAATTGTGACATTCCCAATGCCTTTCAACCCAACCCCGGTAGGAAGAGGGGTGAGAAGGGATGAAAAATTAAATGCCAAAAATGAGATATTAGCGTCTAATCCATACTTTATAAGATAGCTGAGATGAATGGTGAAACTCCCGATGCCCTGCTTGTCCAAGTTCAGCCCCAATAGGAATGGGGGACTGTGAGAAGGGGTGAAATATAAAATGTCAAAAATGTTGGTAAATGTAAGAGGAAGTGAAAGAGAATAGAGCAGGTGTTAGGGAGGAGAGAGAGAGAGAGAGGAGAGAGAGAGTAAGAGAGAGAGAGAGAGAGAGGAGAGGGTGTTAGGGATGAGAAAGGATGGAAAGAAAGAGTGAGGGAGAATTGGAGAGAGAGAGACAGAGCGAAAGAGAGGGAGAGGAAGTGAGAGAGAGTAGAGGGAGGTGTTAGAGAGAGAGAGAGAGAGAGAGAGAAGAGAAAGTGAAAGGGAGAGGAAGTAAGAGAGAGAGTAGAGAGGGTGTTAGTTAGGAGAAAGAGGGAAAGAGTGAGGGAGAGTTGGAGAGAGAGTAGAGGCGGTGTTAGGGAGGACCTTACAGACCTTACCTTACAGACCTTACAGTTCGTTCGGGTTGCCACAGGTCCCTCAGTGTGAGGCACCTTTGATGTCTACGAGAGAGAGAGAGTAGAGTGAGTGTTAAGGAGGAGAGAGAGAGTGAGTGAGTTTATCAGTTGTCATTCAGAGTTTTCCCGGGCAACGCTGGGTTGGTCAGCTATAAATGCATATATAATCCATACTTTCACCAGGTATATATGCATTTTAACAGCCACAACAATGTTTTAATTTATCGATTTCTTCACTCTTTTTTGCAAACACTTCTCACTACAAGACCTAAATTTCACTATGATACGAATGAGGAGGCTCTTAACGTGAGAGTGCAAACCACATAAGCTTGGTGGAGTGAAATTGCCGTAATCCACAATATTAAGAAATTTCTGTGGGGTACGGCAACTTCACTCTACAGGAACCTTTGCAAACATACTTCTCTGTTTATGTATTTAAGTGGTATTTTATTATTCACATTGCTTTTTATATTCTAATTTTTTGGTAGGTGATCGTGTCCTCTAATCATATTTCATTACTCTATTAAAACACATAATAAATCGTAAATAAGTAAAACATGTTCATCTGAGCAACTCTTTAGTGTTATATAGTGCATTTTATATTCATTATGCCATAACATATAATGAATTTTTTTTTTATGTTTAGTTGAACATTTCAAGAAATTTTCTTTGGGGTGTTAAAAACACAAGTATTTACACTGTATAGCAATTGTTTCTGAGGAAAAAACCTTGTCTTTTAAGTTGTATAGTTTAGTTTTACTTTGAGCTGATTAACAGCTCTCCTAGGTTCGCTGGCCTTGAAGGATTAGACTTATTTTACGTGGCTAAGAACCAATTGGTTACTAAGCAACGGGACCTACAGCTTATTGTGGAATCCGAACCACATTATAGCGAGAAATGAATTTCTATCACCAGAAATAAATTCTTTCAAGTTGTAGCAATAATAAACTCTCTCTCGGTCCAGAATTATTAAATGGCGTAATTTTTAACAAACCTAAATGCCTGTTGATGTCTGAATTGCTAATATTACGTTCAAATATTTTCTCTTTATTCTAAGCCAAACAATTACTATCAGGAAACGAATTTACCAAACTTCTCTTTCGTCTCTTCAGGAAATCCTTAGATATTTTCCTCATAACATCATCAAGACCTTTTCCACTTCCGAGAAGCCTTCTCTTTTGAAATTCATTAATCTCATTGTTTCATTAAACCGGTCTTGGAAAGCAGTCGTCCGAAAGGTTACGTTTTACTTGGAGCGTCTCCTTAAATACATTTTGCAGAACTAATGCAGGAAGCTCGCGTCAAAAGTGCCTTGATTAAGAACCATTATTCTTCCCGTTTCATCATTAAACTGTCACACAGTTAGCGAACTGTTCTGCGGAGGCGACATATTCATGCATTCCTCGCTTCCTGTTTCGCAACGGCACCTGGCTGCGTCCCCTCCAGAGCGCCGGAAATTCTCTTATTCGTCTCATGTTTACGGTTGTGATGTTAAGCTGAATGATATTGTCGCTCGAAGAAAGTTTACATTTTGTAACGAATGCATTACCGTTTGTTGGACTTCCGGCTCTCTCTCTCTCTCTCTCTCTCTCTCTCTCTCTCTCTCTCTCTCTGAGGAGAGTAGAGAAGAGAGCGAGAGGAAGGACCAGCTCTTAGATGGATGTAATGTTTGAGAACAGTAGATGGATGTGGCAGTTATTCGATATAATGTCAAGTATAGTAATCGTCTGACGTACATTGTCAAAAAAAAAAAAATAAAAAAGCAAATGTAATGCTTTAATATTTACACGTTTAGAGTGCCAGTATATTTATACTCGTGCCTGCTCGATACAATTGATGGAACAGAAACCCGATCTGTTGGTCAAGGGGAGTTTTAGGAATATGTTCAAAAACAGAGAGAGAGAGAGAGAGAGAGAGAGAGAGAGAGAGAGAGAGAGAGAGAGAGAGAGAGAGAGAAAGTTGCGTAGCATTAGCTGTAACATTTGAAACCTCTCAAACTTTCGATGGTGTAAAAGGGCCTTTATATCCCTCATTCTATATGACACTGCTGGAAAACCCCGTTGTGTCATATACCAAATTACATAGACTCAGTTTCTAAAGTCCTTTTATAGTACTGACAAGCAACCCTCAAATTCGGTTATCCCATATGTCATGACATATGATTAGGGAGAACCTCCAAAAAAATGAAGACATTGAAAAATATACATTCATTATTGTTATTATTATATATTTAGGAATGTGATGGGACCACAAGGTCGTGAATGCATGGCAATCCAGGTTCCAAGTCAAGAGAGTCAAGGGAATCATTGGTAGGTCAATGTTTTTCATACGTAACATCCTCACACCAGTAAAGGAGTGCTGTATACACGAGAAGCACTGCCTAGTGAGGAAATACTGTTCTTATTACAAGGCAATCATTGCCATAGTATATTCGACCGTCGTGGGCGTGGGTTTGCTTTCTATCCCCTATAGTATCCTATACCATAAAGACCATTAAATGCCCATGTTGGTTATTATCAGAATTGGTAAACTATGAAATATTTATGACCCAACTACCTTAAGTCCACAACTGATAAAGTCCCAACTAGTGGTACGACAGTCTGGTGATATCTTCCATATATTCATTTTAAAATGAAAGCCGAAGAATATCATTTAGAGATATAAAAACCCCGACTGCTAAGCGAAGGACTAGGAAAATCCTGGTATTAGGTTTCATAGACACTAGTAACTGACATTACTGAAGTAGATCTTTCCGACTTTAATTGCATTCGTTGTACATTGCTTGTTGTATTATTGTACTTTTGGCATTAATTTTTATTCATTAAAACTAATGTTAAATTTGAACGTTGAACAATGGAAGCTATAAACCACGCAGCATGTTTAAAAACCAACTGAAGTTAAAGCTAAGCAAATAGCAAATTACCTTTGAATTTCAACTTTTAAAGCAATACGACACCACAGAGATACGTTAATTTTTTCCTGGAATAATAAAATTTAAGAGTTAACGTCCTTATAGTATAGATTCAAAGCTAGTTTTACAATAACGAAAATTGATACTAACTTTTTATTCTTAAAACATACCTAAGCTTAAGTAATAAACGTTCTCTATCTTATTACTGAACTTTCAAACATAAAAAACCTATTTAGTTACATAGAAGTTATCTAAATATCAAAATTTTAGAAAAGGAATAGAATTAATTTAAAACTGTCAAAATAAGCATTTACGTTACTTTTTAAATCTTCAGGATATAAAAACTACATAAAGTAGGTTAACTTCTAAAACTGGCCAGACTAATCCACTTGCCACCTGAAAGTAAAAATTAACTTGTCTGTTAGTTGTCTGAACCTCTCATGCACCTGCCTACAGCGTAGATCTTTTAATGTCTCCTTAAGCAACAACAACAAAACAAGGACTCCGTTTTCTTTCGCGTAAATCGTCTAAGTTTCAAGAAAAGTGACTCTACAGTTCTTGATGGTGACGTCAGCAGCAGTGGGGTTGTCGGCAAGCAGATCCTGATTCCTGAAGCCACTCGGTTTTCGCTTCGGGAGCAATGAAGCGTGATAACGTTGCCATGTTTTTACGGTGTTTGGTGACGTAGCTATTCGTATTATGGACGATTTCCAGCATCCTGGGAACATGGGGTTTGGTGGTTTGAAGGATGGTCTACGTTAAGTTGTGGCGACTCTCCCGGACTCTGCAAAGGCTAAGTTTCACTACTGCTATGTTAAGCATTTGATCAAGAACCTTTAAGTTCTTTCGGGACTGCAGTTAATAGTTTATTTCCCGTAATCGCAATACGTCATGGGTCTGGTATACTTTCTATGTAATGGCTTGTTGTAATAGACTTTGTTTTGTTCTTGTTTCTTGAACTTAGCTTTTTCAATTGTACGTTAAAACTTTAGCTTAATTTGACTTTATTATTGATATTTTAAATGCCATACCTTTTCGTTAAGTTTTTGCTATACAGGCGATTATAACTGATGTGAGTTTCATAAATATATTATTGTTCATGGACAACAAAGAAAAGTGCTTGTCTTTGTGATAATTGATTTGTTTTTAATCAATATTCTGTAAAGATTTGGATATCATATATTATCATATATTTCTGTACTACAAATTTAATATTTTTTCAGTCTAAGGAGGTGTCTGAAGGTCCATAAAGGTTAGTATCCAATCTATAATCTTAAAAATTAGAATGTGCCTGTTAAAATCTTACATGTGTGCTTGTGTGTAAAACGTTCCTTTATCAGAGCTTTATATCTACCTTGAATCTTGTGAAGGTATGACCGGATATGGTTTTTGGTTAAAGCAGATCCCTATACTTCCATAATGGAAATTTAAAACTGCTTAGATTTCCGTGAAATCTCATCCTCTTAAGAAGCAAGCTACTCCTGTGAGGAATTAAGTGTTTGAACAGGGATACTTGTCCCGAGCTACGCAAAAATGCAATAGTTCTCTTCTCAGGATTCACGTAATTAAAACCAGGTAATGCATACAACGCTGTGTCGTATATTAACCAACCAAACCATGGGAGATTCAACAATCAACTAACCAACTATTTACTATTTTCTTTCAGGTAGTAAGTGCATCAGTTTATTTTTAGAAGTTAACGTTCCTTGACCGCGATTCCTTTCTGTTTTAAAAGATTTATAAAGTAGCGTAACTGATTATATTCAACCCTGAATTTTTTATTCAAATTTTTTGTTTTCTAGAATTCTGCCTCTTTTTAGTTAAGACCTTTTAACGTAACAATTAGTTAGGCATTCAAGGACTGGTGACAAGATAGTACAGGAGTAAGTTAATGTAAGTTTCTAAATATTTGGTGAGGTTAAAGTTAATATTTCTTGAATTATCCTTGTTGTTCTTAACGCATTAATTTCCAAAGTTCACCAATAGTTTTAAACTTTTGCATCTGTATTTCTCAACTTAAAAGGACGTTAACTTTTAAAAATGTTTCCTGAAAAATTAAATTTTTATAATGCATTGCTTTCATAATTAAGATTTAACGTAACTTTTTTGTGCTTTATTTGTAACTTTTAAAATTCTTAAACTGTTTAACGTAAATTATAGCTTCCATTTGTTCATGGTTAAAATTAACGTTAGCTAAGTTGTCAATTTAAAGCTTATAACTTTTAAGTGAGAATCATTCAATCATACAATGGGCAGGCCTATATTTTCACAGTATAATAGATAGACCTATGCTTAGCTGTGGCTTCCATACAATTAATAAACCTATACCAATAATGATAAAGTTGACAGATTTTATTCCATTAATGATAAAAGTTAACATAAAAGTGAACAAATCCCTTTGAGAAATTAAGGCCAGATTAAACTGTGATTTTATCTAATAACCCTGGCAAACTGACCTTTGTAACCTTGCTGAGCAGCCGAGGTCGTTCCTTTGGTCACATAACTTGTTAGCTCTTTTGGGTATCTCTGGTTCATTTGTTTGCTAGCACTTGCTTTGATTTTTCTGTACTGTTCTGGTCAGAGGCTTTAAAAGTTCTCAGTAGGAGAAAATTGGGTCTATTGTTTAGGCTTAAGTTCATCAAAGTTAAACATCATTTTACTGGCTTATGAGAATCTTAGAATTAAGTTTTAAATGCCTTTAATTGAAAAAATTCTGCCCCAGTGCTTTTGCTTTACAGAATGTTTGCGTGAACAGCTGTTTACTTGGACAGCTATTTAGACAAGGCAAATACACCTTTTCATGGCCCAAAGTCGGTGATAATCCACAAATGTTTTTGAAGGCTTCAGGTGTTAGGTAAAAATCTTACAAAGAAAGCAGGAGATACGAACGGTTCAGAAGCCGTTTTGTCACACTGCTAATTGACAAAACACGTTTGAAAGGGACAATGAGACAGACGATTTCATATATTTATTTGACAATTAACAAGAACTCAAAATATTCAAATTTTACATACACAGTTGTAAGGACTGTACAAAAACATAGATGGTGTCCATAATTGCATCCACAATTACTTAGAAATAACAATTACTTAAGAATGACATACAAATTACAGTTCTTGAGAAAAAAATACAAATGTTGAGGAATGGATTAATATTCTGTCTGGCAATAACATAACGCTGACTAGCCAAACATGAAGTAGCAGTTACAGTAGAGACGGCAGCCATCACTATCCAGGATTGTACTGTACTTGTTTTAGTGGGTGTTTTCTCTGCATTCTCAGTCATGTCATTCCTATCTTGCATGTAACATGAACATCAGCACAGTCGATTAGTATTCAACTGGCATTTTATGTTCGTACCACAGTTAATGAATCGTCTGGCGAACCAAGTGAAGCTAACTGACAAAGAACCATAATTCTTTAACAAGCTCATTGACAAATAAGATTTAATACTGTAAATTACCTTTACGTATGATTTTTATGTGAAAAATAGTTATGTACTAGATTGAATACCATATCAAATTACTCTCAAAGTCATTTTAGACACGTTAAAAAGAAATATTAATTAATTGACAGGGACTGTAAAACATTGAACACTGTTGCATGTTTACTTGGCAGTTTACAAAATTAAGTGAAAACATTATAAATGCATGATTTATAAAATCATTCAAAAATATCAAAAGTATATATTTCTTAAATCGTTTACAACCTAAAAGAAAATCACACTTTTTATAATAGGTATGCAAATTAATGAAATGCATATCTATGCATTATCTATATATATTTATATATATATATATATATATATATATATATATATATATATATATATATATATATATATAATCATATTATATATTAATCCCAAATGTTTTCACGTGCCAGACATCATCTTAAGTAGGTCTGACTATGCTGATAATTCGCTGAGCATAAATCAGCATATATAGTCGGGATGGCATCCATTACCACTTGCTTGAGTAAGTGTTCTCTATACGCTCTCAGCGTCATATCATGTATTCCTGCAGCACGAGCATCTACTCTGTTGACAATCCCATTTAACTGCCTTTTGACGTTAGCTTTGAGAACAGAAAAACCATTCTCGACAGGATTCAAGAATGGAGAATACACAGGGAGTTTATTTCTCACTCCTCAAAGTCCTGTTCAATTCCAGCATGGATTGGTGCATTATCTATTAATCCCACAGTAGGATCTGGACCTAATACGGCAAAGAGCGAGATCATGAAGTCTTTGAACATGACTTTGTTCACCGACTGAGTATGAATTTCATAATAAAACAAACCTGCTTGATTAGAGATAGCAGTTATTAAGGTTACATTATTTCCTCTTTGCCCTGCCACAATCCTTGTAGCATGCTGACAACGTGGAGCTGAGCATAAGTCCTACAAGTATATGAATTGTAACCTGTCTCGTCCACATAAGCTCTGTGCCGTTGTATGCCTTCTTCATAAAGATATTAAGCATGAGCTAAACATGCATTTTTAACCTCGTCTGAATTTCGATTTTCGGCAGCATTCCAAGAGAACTTCAAAGTAATTAGTTCTCCATCCAAAGCTCTTGATATTGTCATATTACACACATGAGGCTTTCTTGGAAATGCTTTACGAAGGGATGAGTTACGTCCGGCAAGCGCTGCTGTAGGAGTAGCCTCAACAAGCATCACTAAAAGGTCTTTAGTTTCATTATCCAAAGAAGCCTGTCGTCGTCCTCCTCTTCTCCGTCCTCGTCTTTCTCTGTCTCGATAAACTTGCGAAGTATTTCATAAGCTGTTGTCCTTGGGATTTGCAGTTCAGCAGCAGTGTCTAAAAAGTCTTCTCCAGTCTCAAATCGGGCAATAATTCTTTCATGATCTTCAAGCGACACTGCGATATCTTCTAGGAGGCATAGTGAGGAATTACTTGAACGATCAAGTATATTGATCGTGCAAATATGCCGTGCTCCTTGGAAAGAAGCAACCATAAATGTACTGTCTCTACTGAACAGAAACAACACCAAGAAACGCATGGCATGCTACTTTTGCCCTTTACCTGTGCTTTTAACAAAGCCTCAAATTGCCTTTTTAGTTGCTTGGTATTACAATTGGTCTAATGCGAACAAATTCCTCAAAAATCGTAAGTAGGGTAATTAGTTTCAATACAACAGTTAATTTTGTTAATTGTTAAAATGAAAGGCGATTGTCAAAAAATTTTGGCAAAACTGTCAAATTCACGTTTGTTGGTGCATCAAAACGATTTGTTAACTGTCAGTCTGTTTCGTTAGACTTATATTTCTGAGGAATTTCAATTCGTTTTGTTACTTCGTACGATTTTGTTGTCTGTCAATTCAATTTTGGGTCTGTCATTTTGCTATGAGCTATGTCAAACCCATATGTAACCGTCTGAAGTGAAGGTGAAAAGGTGTATATTAATAAAATAACATCAAATAGCCACTTTATCCACATGCATACCCTTACCCATTTGCTGGACACGTTTTGATACCGCTTTTCGTTTCATGTTTTTCTTATATTTACTTGCTACAAAATTCAGTCGATAATCATCCACAATAATAAAGATTTAGCTTAATTTTGCGACTTTATTGATGAGCTTACGTGTGCGAGGCCCACCTTTTTTTTTTTTAATGATTTATAATTTTACTGAGTACTGCTGACTCAGCAATAGTATCGTTTTCTATATTTTGGACCTCTCCAACTCTCTATCTTCAACTAAGAACAACGACAGTCGAAGGTTAGATTTAAATTCAACCACGTTTCTAATGCAAAAGTCTGTTCACTTCGTAAAAGCACAGGGCCCCGTCTGT
The DNA here is from genome assembly GCF_040412425.1 of Macrobrachium rosenbergii. Lineage (NCBI taxonomy): Eukaryota > Metazoa > Arthropoda > Malacostraca > Decapoda > Palaemonidae > Macrobrachium > Macrobrachium rosenbergii. The sequence continues at coordinate 11,408,296 of NC_089764.1, forward strand.
CTTTCCTCTGTAATTTACGGTCGCGGTACAATATCCGTCTGAACAATACGTTTTCTTCTGA
>NC_089764.1:11413845-11441345 GCF_040412425.1 Macrobrachium rosenbergii
GAATCATTAATAGTTTTTTTCTGACATACTCTTTAATTAATTATATAGCATAAAAAAAAAATAAGAATCCCTGGAAATATTACACATATTTTTAGGTACTTCAAATAGCAACCTATAAGCCTGGGGGACTTCCACACATTTATTCTTTCCATGCCGGGATTTTTTTTTTTTTTTTTTTTTTTTAAGTCATCAGATGTCGATGAAGCTAGTAATAAAAGTCGGTGACTTTTATTACTGGCTTTTCAACTCTCAAACTCTGATTTTACAACTCGTCTTCGTGTGCTCGTCCATCATCACAAAATCTGAAAATTTATAACAGAAAATTCTAAGCGTACTTGAACTAGAAAATGCTCTTTAAGTGTTTATTATTCAGTACAGTATATTTGTTCCTGGGAAACAGCCAGTTTTCGTTTTAAGTGGTGTAAGAGGAGTTGTCGACTGTAAGGATTCTGGGCAGATTTCCTGACTTCATTCAGAGAGTTTTATAACTTCCAACTTTTCGATGAAGTTACCTTTATTCGTCTTCAGCCATTACAGTGATTTATTCATCTTCAGCCATTACAATGATTTATTTAATCTTCAGCCATTACAATGATTTATTAATCTTCAGCCATTACAATGATTTATTAATCTTCAGCCATTACAATGATTTATTAATCTTCAGCCATTACAATGATTTATTAATCTTTAGCCATTACAATGATTAACGAAGGATGATAAGTTGAGGCTAATCTTTCTTTTGTGGCCGAATGGGATTGACATACCTTATTTACCTTACTCTCTGTTATAATTCTTAGATACTTAAGAACATTGACCTCAAAGTGTCAGGGATCGATGGAGGAAGTGGAAAGACCTAGAGTCGGAGAAGAAATGAGGTTGTCGCTCTTTCTGAAGGGAGACCGCGATGCGTAAGTCTCTGGAGGCGAACTGTACACTATTAGCATATTAACGGCTCATAGGCTCGTGTTTGCCCTCAAACGGTATATATGACGATTCCCCGTTTTTGTTAGTGTTTTTCTTCCTTTTTCTTTGTATATGACTTTAATAAGAAACTATTTTGTAATAATGACTTAAACTCTAAATATAAAAATAGAATTGAAAACATTCTTGCTTTATACTTAATAAATAGGAGGGGTCATGTCATTTTTCGTTTAGCATGTGCAGTTGAATTATTATTATTATTATTATTATTATTATTATTATTATTATTATTATTATTATTATTATTATTATTATTATTATTATTAGGACTTGCCCTGATAATGAAAATTAGAATAAAACTAATTTCTCTCTCTCTCTCTCTCTCTCTCTCTCTCTCTCTCTCTCTCTCTCTCTCTCTCTCTCTGACTAAACGGAAACTTCATTTCCCATTCCTACTAAAGCCTGAGAGCTAAATTCACATTATCGAAAACTGGAACCATCCCTATTTTATACCCAGAAACTTACAACTTCTGAAGGCGACATTTCTGGTAATCCGTGAACGAAAGAGCAATTTTAGATGTGTCAGATGCAATGGAATGTTTGTGATAGACTCCTGAAAGGGACATGATATGAAACTGAATAATGCCAATGCCAAATGTTAGCACTCAAATCGATAATAAGCTACTCAGTATCACAGCATTTTATTTCAATAATCCGAAATATGAAATGAATATGAAACACGAAATAAATGAGAATATAAGTAGATATTATTTCCAAATGCTTGAATAAGTAAAAGTTTCAAAATTAAGAAAATTTTATCTCATATTTTTGGGGAATTTCAACTTGTGCCCTATTCTAAATTCCTTCAAGAATCATTCTTCCTTTAATAATCCTAAATATGAAATAAATGCAACTCAAGTTCGTAAAATAAGGAACAAATATCTCAACTTGTTATGCTTTATTTATAATTCCTTCAAGAACCAATAAACAACCACTACCAAGCATGACGAAAACAAATGCAAACAAATGAAAATTTATAGGCTAAATTCTGTATATTTGTAAAGCCATGACTTATTATATTTCTTATGACGTGCATGTACTAAAACTTTTAAAGAGTAATCGTAATATGTATATTAAGTTTATTGCGAGTTAGTTTGCTGACTTTTAACTTCCACGTAACGGTAGAAGAATAAAGGCCAGGACATAACATATTGAAAATAAACATTTTTAAATAATATGAATTTGACGTATGGGAAACAAAATGAATAAATGTATCCCTTTCCCTCTTTGCCTGAAGTAATGATTAAATGTTTATAAACATAATTCTCTTAGAAGAGGTCTACACGGAATACTGATTATCCGGTCATGATATTGCATTGCCTTTTTGAGCAGAACTGTGCCACTCTTCATTATCATAGTTGATTGAAGTCCCTCGATTTGGAGAAGATTTATCATTGCGATCCATTAACTGGTTACATGTGTTGTTTATTTATTAGCTGGAAGTAATTATAGTGAATTAAAAAAAAACTACAAAACCCCAGTAATTGCAGTGACAGTTGTCTTTCCTACCTTGATGAAATTACGTCCTAATTAATTGATGACACATATACATACAAATGACAATGCGGTATTAAGAGGGAAGACGAACGAGAGAAAAGGATTAAAGGTGTAATGCAATCATTTCTTGCATTCCATTTTCATCACCTCATTCCTGATTTGGCCCAAATTTAGTTTGAATTCGTTTAGTCTTGGCAATGTTTTTATTAGTCATATTTAAAGTGCGTTTTAATAATGAATGCAATATGTTATTTTTATTCATACTTTTTTGCCATGCTATATCTATTCATGCTTTTTTCTCTACTGGCTACTATTACCTTAAAAAAATGTGCATAGCTTTTAGATTACCACCATAGAAGTCAAGCTTTTCAATATCAATAAGACCAAGAAAATTTATCTGAAATATTTTTTCCCCTCGTCCATATTTCTTAGATATTGATGAAAAGGTGCAGCGTTTGCCAAGATACAAATGCACTAGGAAAACAGATGAAATGAGGCAGAATGTGTTGGAAAAGTTTACGATTTCATTAGACATAAACGATAAAATAAATGAGACTGTTTAATCTTTCTTAGTTGCTGTTCTTGTTATGGACGATTTGAAAAAGCCTCCTTCTTTTAATCTTCAACCGTGAAACAAACCAGTAATTCAAAGAAGGAAGGCGAAAATGGTGTCTTGCCTAACGAAAGGATGTACCGGTTAATTCATAAATATTCACAACTAAAATGCGCGTGTGAAGGTATTTAAGGAAAATGCCAAAGACTTAGTTACTGGAAATTACCTAAGTCAAAGAAAACAAAACTGCAAATTAATACTCAGTGAATATAAAACTATCCTTAAGGTGATACAGAGCCACAAGGTGTTAGAGAGAATTTCTTTTATGATTTATAGTAGTTAGATAATTTCTCTATTTCTTTCTTAGTTTTGTTCTCAACATCCTGCAATCTCAGAGTTTTAGCTCCAATATAACAAATTCAGTCTAGACCTTGACCTGCAATGAAGAGTGACTTCTTCACGACATATTACACAATGATAGTAACAGAAAGAGGAAACCAGGCAGGTCAAAAAATTTAATCCTATCATCGGACATAATTTTTCTCTTTTAAATATCCCTTTCTTACCAATGAAGACCACTAGGAACATTAAACCACAATCCAGAAATATTGTTTGAATTCTTCTTTGCAATGTAGTTATTTAACCTGTAATGGGAGCTTAAATATTGGTGGGGTCAAACGCAAAGAAGTAAATTCACTATTTTCATAGAGAGAAAGAGTTCCGCAGCTATAACCGACAGTTCGAATGACAGGCAGGTAGGCTAGTTGATTCATTGTTTATGCCAGGGGAGGCTTGCTAGACTTTTTGGAACAGCGATCTTACCATTCCTTCCCTCTGTCGTCGATCAAGCTCTGTATCTCGATGAACAAAGAGAGAGAGAGAGAGAGAGAGAGAGAGAGAGAGAGAGAGAGAGAGAGAGAGAGAGAGAGAGAGAACACGAAAACATCTCTTATCACCAAACTACGACTAAACTGAGAGCTAATGAGCATTTGTTATGCTTAAAGCAACAGCTCGTGAGCTTGAAGCAAGGTTTGTTAATATTGTGACAGTGAAATAGCTAAACGTGAATGGAGATAAGATTCATGCATTAAAATTCGTCTTTTTTTAGCTCTTGTTCAGATTTAAGGAAGCTTTGCTATATAAAAATGTAACACATTATCTTATGAAACCAAAATACTCCGAGAAATTAAATATTCAAATATTAAGACAGGTCTTAATTAATAGCAAGATACATGCTTAGTTCATTCTGAGAATAGGATAGGTAGAATGAAGTGATTATATATAGTGCTATAAAACTGTAATTATAAGCCCTTCCTTGATTCCTTATCACGATATTTCCAGGGAAATGGAATGCAAAAATTTTTTGTTTTAAACTGGAAGGTGAAAGATATGTTCATAAACAGAATTTCTGCCATTTATGTGCTAATTGGGATATACAGATTAATAATAATAATTTTTTTTTAAATCGCAGCAGCTGAGAAATTAATGCCGACAAATATTTATAAAAAATGTGATAAAAGCTCACAGTTAGAAGTAGAATGTATATTTATCCTTTGAAACCTTTTATAGTTAACAACCGTATATTTAATATTTTCATCAAACATCCACGTTGTTGTGAATACATTTTACAATAGAAAAATAAACAAAAGTTGACAAGTTTGCTGCTTTACTGTAAGCTTTTCAGAATTACATACTCGTACAACTACTAGTATGGGAAGTGTTTTATATTGTATATTAAAAAAAAATGTGTTAATTATTGTTTTTAAGAAAATTCTTAGATAAATGTGAAGGGTTTGAATTATATCACTGCAAATTAACAATTTCCTTTGTCTAGTTAATGATATCACATAAAGATTTATCAAACAAATATAGGTTACATATTCATAAATTACTGCTAACATAGAAATTATTTGCTATCATTTTTTGAACTGTGTGGACCTAAATCGGATCTCAAACTTAAAGATTATGTCAAGTGGTTTTATAATAAAACTGCAATCATTATAATTAAGAACACTTTCAAAATTTTAGGCAAGAGTAATAATAATAATAATAATAATAATAATAATAATAATAATAATAATAATAATAATTATTATTATTATTATTATTATTATTATATTATTATTATTATTATTATTATTATTATTATTATTATTATTATTATTATTATTCCTCATGTGCTTTTATTAAAAGCAAATGAACCCTAAGAAAATTATGTAAAATGATATATTTACGTGGTAAAGCAACGCTCAGATTTCCAACTTACAGGCACTTACTTCATTGGAACTTTTTATGATAGACATTACACTTTAGGAGGATCCTTTTCCTGAGAATTATTATTATTATTATTATTATTATTATTATTATTATTATTATTATTATTATTATTATTATTATTATTGGTAGTAGTAGTGGCAGTAGTAGCAGGTTTATTCTTTACTGCGGTTAGACTACTCGGAGGTCATTGTAATTCGAATTACTCTTGTCAATATATTTTTCTCAGTTGTACTGCCAACCTTGACTATAGCCTTTTGCTTAAATATAATCTATTACTATTGTTATTGTGGCGTATGCTACAAAGATCAATAGAAACTAGTTTTTCTTTGCGTTTTTAATTCAGGTTCCTTTGTATGGCCTGTAACGTAAAACCCACAGATTTAAAGAGATTATTAACATTTATCGATGTAAGTTACAATTTTCCGTCAGTTTTGTCAATTGCGGTACCTTATTTGCAAATCTTTTTTACAAGATAATACCTTTACCTTATGTAGAGTTATGAACGCTCATATAAGACGTTGGTTGATTTACACAATGTTTTGTGTTTTTAATATTAAGTTACTGAAGACTTGATCTCTCTCTCTCTCTCTCTCTCCACTTTCCTTATAACTCAATCTATCCACACTCTCTCTTTTTGTCTCTTTCATCTCCCTCTCTCTTTCTCTCTCTTTTCTCTCTCTCTCTCTCTCTCTCTCTCTCTCTCTCTCTCTCTCTCTCTCTCATATTGATATAAAAAGTAAAAAACTCGATCAGTCTTTAAACGCCGTGTGAAACAATAGATTACCACGGAATACAGAAGACTACACCGGGCGTCCTTTATTCTGTAAAACATAATATCAAATATTCCACAGAGGCCTCGATAAAGGCTCCTTACCTCGTGTTGCAAATGGGAGCCACTCAGAATCTTTAAAAATTCTCTTTGGAATTTTCCAAGATACAGAACAGAACTCTTTTGTTGTCTCCTTTATAAATTATATATTCATGCGATTATACGTACGGCAGTCATTATAATGAAATAATTACTTATCGAAGTATCTCTTAGACGAGGTAATACTGGTTACAGCTATACCTAATAGTTATTATTAAAAAGTATTTGTTTGTTCCATACATAACTGTGTTGTCATTCTCACTTATACTTGGAGAAACTAAACCAGATTTCTTTTTCATTTCCTAGGGAAAAACACCAGGAACAGTTTAAAAGCAAAAACATTTAAAGTCATCATATATGAAATCTATATTTGAAAAAAAAATTATAATAATTTGCTTTTGGTTATCACATAAAATTACCTTCCAAAGCCTTTGCAGTATATTTAGTAAATTTCCCGCCACTTCATGTCACGAAAGTTTAAGGTGTGTTATTGTAATGATGAACAGCTTACTGAGATAATAAATCTCCTGTCTGTAGTTCTCTTTGAATCACCTAACTAAAAGGGGCAATTATTTTTGGCTCTTATTATCTTTTATATAGAATTCATAACATCAAGATTTTTATGTGTATAAATTATTACTTCACGTGTATTCCCTATCTTGCTAACTTATCTTACCCTTCACACTCTAACTAACAAAGTTTCTTACTGGGAACCATAGTTCAGATTTTTTTTTATTTCTAGTTAGTGTCTGTAAATAGTGTATTAGATAGAGCGTTTATGACGGTACTAAAAAATAGGTTTTAGTTCTCATACTGGTATAGACATCGTATTTAACGGTGTGTACTTATTGGCTGATTATATATATATATATATATATATATATATATATATATATATATATATATATATATATATATATATATATATATATATATATATATATATATATATATATATATATATATATATATATATATATATATACTATATATATATATATATATATATATATATATATATATATATATATATATATATATATATATATATATATATATATATATATATATATATATATATATATATATATGTGTGTGTGTGTGTGTGTGTGTGTGTGTGTGTGTGTGTGTGTGTGTAATGTGTATATATAGCGTACATGAATTAGCTGTTATGCTGTATGTATATCTGCACTTGCAATTATGCTATTAATTATGAAGGTGCCTCTTTGAAACCAGACAGTTGTAACTGTAGTGGGAAAACACCGCATTTCAGGATGAAAATAGAACCCAATTCTTCCTTTTGTAACAAAAAAGACCTAATACGTAACCCATTCCATAAGGGGCTTATCATTTCTCTACCGTTAGCCTTTTATAAAACAAGTAAAAAATGTACCGAAGTTTCTTCGGCGCAATCGAGTTTTCTGTACATCGTATAATGCTGTATGAAATTCTCAGCCACAGTCCATGAAACTCTCAGCCGCGGTCCATGAAACTTCAGCCACGGCCCGGTGGTAGCCTGAGTGCTTGGTACCTATAACGGTGCCAGACATACGATTATGGATAACTTTAACCTTAAATAAAATAAAAACTACTGAGGCTAGAGGGCTGCAATTTGGTATCTTTGATGACTGGAGGGTAGATGATCAACATGCCAATTTGCAGTCCTCTAGCCTCAGTAGTTTTTAAGATCTGAGGGCGGACAGACGGATAAATAACCATCTCAATAGTTTTCCTTTACAGAAATCTAAAAAGGAAAATAAGAAGCGAAGTTTCTCTCAGATATCTTGGAAGCACTGAAGGATTTCTTGGAGTTTATCGGGTTTATCACGCAACCTTAATCAAGTTAACAAGACCATTGCACGAGTTTCATGTGCTTTCAAGCAACTAATTCCCTTTCAAGGATGCCCCAATTTTTTGGTATTTTCATTCCTTTTATTTATTTTTAACTTCATGTGGTTCACTCTCTCTCTCTCTCTCTCTCTCTCTCTCTCTCTCTCTCTCTCTTTTTTCGTACAATACACATACACACACTCATACACACACAAATTACTATATATATATATATATATATATATATATATATATATATATATATATATATATATATATATATATATATATTTTTTATCACATATGATTTATATACAATCATGAAGCTACAAATGTCGCTTAATATCAAATTCACGCTATATCTCCGATGGAGAATTATCACCGAATATATAATTTCATAATATATAAATATATTATATACTATATACATAGACCTTATCCAGCAACTAGTCGATATGATAAATGGATTGGTACTGTTATATATATATATATATAGCAACTCCAGTCGACGTCGACTGGAGTATATCTGTGTATAAAATTCCCCTAGTGTTAATTCTCCATCGGAGATATATATATAATATATATATATATATATATTATATATATTTGTATATATATATATATATATATATATATATATATATATATATATATATATATATATATATATATATATATATATATATATATATATATATATATATATATATATATATATATATATATATATATCATCTTAAGGACACCAAGGCCAAAACCCGGAACAGCATTTGACACAACTTTATTGGGACATGCTTCGAACAGCACTCTCACTCGTTATCAACCTACAGATTAAAAAGATGACATTACAATTCTTATAATAAAATTCACAATAATACAGCAAAATTACATTAAAAATTACAAGAATACGTTTAAAGGGTGGAAAATCAAAATAAATAAATGAATAAAATAAAATAAAGCAAAATACAGAATTTAAGTCACAAAAACGAAAGGTACAAAGGCACAATAAAACACTAGTCAATATACAAACCAGTAAAACGCAGACTAAAAACACGAAACTGAGGTTACAGCCACATTTATAGCCAAAGAAGGCTTTATCTTGCTGGTGTATAGAACTTCTAAAATGTCGAGGTCCGTAGCAAACTGAGCAGTGGTTAAAACAGAAAAATCATCAATATGTAAAGGGTGACCAGTCTCCTAGCTGTGTTCTCTAATTGCACTGTACTAGGCCTTGAAAGATAATTGCTTGTACGTTGTGACTTACCGAGGTGTTCAAACCATCTCATCCAAGCTGATCTGGTAGTTTTTCCAACGTAAGTTGCATCACAACCACTACACTACCATTTATAGATCATATTGGACTGAAGGCTTGTTTGGTATAGGGTCTTTAATTTTAAAGAAATTACTTAATTTATTTTTTAAAGAGAAATACATTTTGATATCTAGCTGAGGGTAACCTGTGGACAAAATAGAAATAAATTGCTTTTTAAATTGTAAATATGAGCTTCAGTAAAGGTCAAAGGTAAATAAATAACCGGTTTCTTGACGTTAGCGGTAGTTTCAGGTTATTTGTTTACATATAATTTCGAAAGTTGTTTACCAATGTATGGATTTACGTAATTCAACGGATAGCCATTGATTTTTTTTAAGTAACCTAAGAAATTCCAATTCTTCATGCAAATTCAAAAGCTAGAACAAATTTTATATGCTCTGGTCACTAGCGTAAATATCAAATTCATCTTATATTTCAAATGTGTAGCTGATTGAAATTTAGACAAAAGACCCGTGAAAGTACCTTTCTAAAGACTGAAAGTAAAGTTATTATCCAGATTCTTTACTAAATATCACCTTCTGTTTTTGTGACTTAAGAGGACCACCCCCTATGTTTTGTATTTTTGTTTTTTTAATTATTCAAAATACACTTTTGAATAATTAAAATGCATTTTGCTTTATTTTGTCTTATTCATTTATTTATTTTGATTATCCACCATTTAAACGTATTCTTGTCATTTTTAAAGTAAGTTTGCTGTATTATTGTATTATAAGAATTGTAATGTCATCATTTTAATCTGTAGGTTGATAACGAGTGAGAGTACTGCTCGAAACATGTCCCAGTAAAGCTGGGTAAAATGCTGTTCCGGGTTTTGGCTTCGGTGTACTTACTGATATGTAGAGGGCGCTTCCCTGATGGTGTATCCTTTGATATATATATATATATATATATATATATATATATATATATATATATATATATATATATATATATATATATATACATATACATACATATATACTGGTCAAAATTAAGAAAATGCAGCATTATAATGTTTTGAAAATGTGTGACAACTTTCTTAAACGGACAACACCTTACCAGGTCTTACGTTTGAATTTTTATACCCAATGATTCATACTTTTTTATTATCAAGACAGACGCAGAGACATCTGCATCCTAAGATGTGTGAGCTATATGTTAGACACTGAAGATTTTTATATCATTATTCCTGAACTGATTTTCATTCGTTCAGCTGAGTTCAGCTTCAAATTCTATATGAATATTGTTACAGAACAGAGGGGCGGATAACGCAGGGTATTAATGAAACTCTGGATTTGACCCTGATGCCCTCTCGTGGTCGTACATATTTAAAGAGAAGTTGCAACTTTACTGGGTAATCTACTTTCCGCTTTGCAATACTTATACCCATGAGAACATTACTTTACTTGGATAGAAGTATACAATAGAGAACGATTAACAGGGGGTTTATTTACAAGGTTTAACAAATAACCAATATGAACAGGGGTAAGAAAGAGTAGCAAATATATCTGTGGCACAACTGAGTAGGCCCTTGTAAGCTTCGGTAGGAGTGTTAGGATCCAAGTTGGGAACACGTGGCAGGGTTGCACAAAGAGCTCTCCTTGGTTAAATCAATTCTAGTCCTTTAGAAATGAGATCCACTGGACTGGAATTCCTGATTCGGCCTCCCTGATTTTAGAAGGCGCTCCTACGTGTGTTGTGGGAAGGAGGGAGACAACGATATATGTCTGACCTCACACGGGTCGATTACTTGAAGCAGGCAGCTCTTTCTCGCAGTCTCTTTTTATGCATGCTGGGCTGGGTGTGGCCTGAGCTTAACAAATTAGGCCACATTAATTTAATTAAACCTCCCTTGCCCTTCAACATAAAATAAAGCAGTAAAAACCCTAAGTTAAGGTAGTGCCCAATCTAAACCACACTTCCTGTTGGAGGAGGGCTAGTTTAAGTGTTCTTTGTAGTTAAGGTCTTAAAGTTTGTTAGGACGATGGTACAACTTAAGGAAGCCTTAATACTGGAACTAGGTGCTGCGTTCATTTCCTTGTGATAGGTGGGACTTCAAGTGTTATAATTGTTAAATGATTTGCTTAAGACCAAGATCAGTTAGATTAAGTGTCCCTAGAGTTAGGCTTGTGCAGCCCCTTAAAGTGAGCTATTGCTAAATAGAATGCTTAATACTTACATTAGAATTGTACCTTATTTAAGTATACTATTTTCCAGTAACAGGGAATGCTGTATGCATCACCTTAATAATAACATGCACATAAAGTAATACAGGATACATGCAAGTTCATGCAAAGCACGATTAACTTTGCTTAGCGGTTTGCGACTGAGACAAGAATGTGAAGCAATTACAGTACGTACAAGGCCCCCAGTATAATAAGATACAAATGGAGCAATGCAGGTGCGAGGCTATTAATGCCCCTGGTATGTGAGATAGATACAATTTCATATAAGTCAAAACCCTTTATACATTCATGTGACGACTCAGCTGGTGAGTGCCATGGTACCTTGCAGAGGTGGTGGCACTAGTGTCATAAGGGCCTAGTGGCTCTGTGATATACAACTAATTTCCATTTTGCCTGGGTTGAAGGTTGCCATGCAAGCAATTGCAGGGAGAAGAAAGTCGATGACTCATAGGGCCAAGAGACCTGGCAGTTGGTACTCTGCATTGGGCCGAGTGTGATGCAAAGTAAAAGAGTGATGCAAGGTAGAAGGTGAGTTGTTACAAGGCATGAAATTAGTTTATAAATGATTGAAATTATAAGAAGAAAATGTTACAATGTTACAAAGAGTGATAGTAAGAGAAGTAACCTGGTATCCTACTCTGGTTGGAGGTGCCAAAGTTCTTTGTAAGATAAAGTAAGACACTGTGCAATATGGGCAAGAGTGCAAGGAGAGCTGAGCAGTTCTAGTAAGACCAGGTAAATGGTTCAAACTACATCACATGAATGAATAAATGGGGCCATGATGCATCCTCAGGTTGCCAGGCTGAGAACCACCAAGACTTAGGCTAACTTACTGATTAAAGCTATGAGGATTATATACATGGCACTGTGCTTGGGCACCAGTACCAAGAGAGCAACTTGATGTGGGTAGCCTTCCAGTTACTTATCCTGGGAATCGCTGGGTTTGTAGTTGCTAAGTTAGGTGAGTACATAGAGTCCAGTCCTGGGTGAAGGGCGGAGTCTTCAAGAATGAGAAATTTCACAACTTCCATGGTGGACAGAGACTGGCACTGCTCAAGGCACTCAAGTGGCACTGGCAGGGAATTTTTATCATGAGTGCCTGACGAAGTGTGGGAAGATACAGGGCCCCTGGATGGCCTATAGGAGGGGTATGAACGGGGTTCCTGTCCCAGAAGGAGATCATGGCCTCCAAGAAAATGAGTAGGTATTGCAAGTGTGTAGATTTTCGTTCTGTGGGGCGTGGTTACCCTCAAGCAAACATTTGGGAGTGCCATTGTGATATGAATTATAATTTTGATGGTAATAAGATCATATCTATCAATTTCAGACCCATGAGGGACCTTGCCTTCCTGAATCAGGAAGATTTGTGCACCAGTATCATAAAAGGTGTTGCCTGGCGTGCATGGGGGAACCTTGAGGAGGTGCCACCAAGATAGGACCTTTGGCTGGATTTCCTAAGAATGGAGGAATGGCAGCCACCATGGAAATGGCAGGCATCTGAGAGAGTTTGGCATTGGTAGGCAATTTCATCTCACTGATTGCAAGAGGAAAGGGTTCTGCTTCATTCAGGACTAGCAATGGAAAGTGAGGCCAAGATGGAGCCACAGTTGTGAGTCTGTGGAGCCACCAAGGCAGGAAGTACGAAATGAGGGCCAAGTTTGCGAGGCTGGTGGGCTACCAAGGCGTGAGGTGGATGCCGTGCCATCAGGCATTGGTGGAGATCCTTCTGTGCCAGAGGCTAATAGTGAGGAAGTTAATCATCTCTCCCCATAATACCTTTGGGAACGAGTCCTGGGTTTACTGGTGGCTCTGCTTCTTCTCATGTAAAGGAGGGAGAAGCTGAATATGCAAGAAGTTTGCATTTTGCAAGAGGTTTCTCTGGCCCTGGCACTTAAGAATGCTCAGGAACAAGGATTGAAGGAGTGACATCAGCGACCTCAGGGCCAATAGTGCCAGACGTCAACTCAGGTATATGGTTCAAGTAGGCAGAATCTAAGTCTGGGAAGGGCTCAACAGCCGAATGGGATGGAGCACTACACAGGACAGGCAGGGGCATGGACTCTAGGCAAGGCACTAGCTTGTCTGCTGGAGGGAATTCAGTCCAAGGGAAGTAGTCTGTCAGTAGGTCACAGCCTAGTATTCGGCTAGTGTGTCTGTGGCCCGTTCTTACCCTCAGGAGGACAGTGGGAATCGTTTGGGTGACTCCATCCACCCACTCAAAAGTCATTCTTTCACCCTCACTGATTTGGGCATCCTTGGGTAGAACATCTTGTGCAATAATAGAGCTCTTGACCTCTATATTGGCCAGGGGGTATAAAAACCAATTGATCCAGGTTGAATCATCATCAGGGAGAGCAATGTGGTAATCTCTTCCATTTAGTTGGTAGTACACTGAGTCCCGGAAACACTTGTTTGCAGATTTTTTCAATGTAGCGGAGCAAGTGGGACACTGGGTGGAATTTTTGGAGTGCCCACGCATGCTGCACAAAGTGCAGAACTTTCGCCTCCATCTCTTAAAGGCAGACCAGCCCTTGGGCTGTAGCTCTGGAGCAGTTGTAGGCTCTGGCTAAAGCTTGGTGTCAAGGCTGGACTGAACCGAAATGTCTGATGTGGATTAGAAGGGACAGGACCCCTCTCGGGCCGTAAAAGGAGCCTGTCAGGAGACCCCGTCCTAGGAGGAGATCATAGTCTCCAGGAAGGATATCAACTACTCTGAAGGTACTGATCCTACTTTATTTGGGATGTGGTAACCCTCAATCAGACAGTTGGGAGTTTTGTCCTACGTCCGTCTACACTTTCATAGGTTATCGTTTTCGTGGGGTTGATGACTACCTGGGCCGCTACCCGGTTTTTCAGTATGAGGGAGATTTTGCTGTGGGTATCCTTGAAAGCGGAGACCTGATGATGGTGATGGCTGTACCTCGGAGGTGCCACAAAGATAGGCATCTCAACTGGCAACCCTAGCAGAAGGGTTCCCCCTTCGGTTGGGTGCCAAGGGTGTCTTTGAATCCGTATTTTTACATAAGCTCATAACTGACCTCCAGTATCGCGTGCTTTCTGTCCAATTCGCTCAAAGATAGTGACTGCCTCCTCATAGGTGGCCATTTTGCTTATTTGCTAAGGGTTGAATATTTCAACTACTCTCGATGGTTTGTTGTGGATGGGTCAGCAGTGCAAAAGTGGCACTGCATGGGAAGGCATTACCTATAGACTGTGAAGTATAGGCACAGATAAGTAAGTAATGAGTGGCATGTCACAGAACTGAAATGGCACTCTGGTCAGCACAGAGTGAGCTTGGGATAGCAGTATATCTGGTAAGGTACACTGTAGTGGAAGTGTCCCTTAGATGGGCAGCACTTGTAGCTGAGTGCCCCTGTGGAAGGTGGAACTAGGGTGCCTTAAAAGGCCACCCTGGCTAGTATATGAGCTTTGACATTAAAAGGCTGAATGGTTCCGAAGAACTAATTATATGGGCACTCTACAGCATTGGGGACATAGAGTGAACTGTGCAGCAACACAGGGTTTTTGCAGGTTCACGAAGAACAGTGAGCTTGCATAACATGCACACAGGTGTGGTGCAGAGGTTACGGGGTTCCGAAGAACTAATTATGCGGGCACTCTATGGCATTGGGCATGCAGAGTGAGTTGTTCGGCAACACAGGATTTTTACAGTAGCACGAATGTGTGTATGTGTTCATGAAGAACAATGAGCTTGCACAACAAGGACACAGGTGCGGTGCAGAGGTTACAGGATTCCGAAGAACTAAATAAAGACCACCCTGGGTAGTATGGGAGCTTTGGCACCAAAAGGCCAGATGGTTCCGACAAACTATTTATGCGGCCGCTCTACGGCATTGGGCAGATAGAGTGAGCTGTGTGGCAGCACAAGGTTTTGCAGTAGCACAAAGGTGTGACTGGGTTCATGAACAGTGAGCTTGCCTAACATGCACACAGGTGTGGTGCAGAGGTTATGGGGTTCCAAAGAACTAATTATGCAGGCACTGTACGGAGTTGGGCACGAAGAGTGAGCTGTGTAGCAACACAGGATTTTTGCAGTAGCACAAATGTGCGACTGAGTTCTTGAAGAGCAATGAGCTTGTATAACATGCATACAGGTACAGTGCAGAGGTTATGGGGTTACAAAGAACTAATTATGCAGTCACTCTACAGCAAACACAGAATTTTTGCAGTAGCACGAATGTGTGACTGGGTTCACGAAGGACAATGAGCTTGCATAACATGTACACAGGTGTAAGGCGTGGTGCAGAGGTTATGAGGTTCCGAAGAAATAATTAAGCGGGCACTCTACAATGTTGGGCATGCAGAGTGAGCTGTGCGGCAACACAGAATTTTTGAAGTAGTACAAATGTGCAACTGGGTTCACGAAGAACAGTTAACTTATGCTGCTGCACAGCTCACTCTGCATGCCCAATGCTGTAGAGTGCCGACATGAGTACTTCAGAGCCTCGTAACCTCTGCACCGCACCTTGCACCTATGGGCATGTTATGCAAGCTCACTGTTCTTCATGAACCCAGTCACACATTCGTGCTATGGCAAAAATCCTGTGTTACCACACAGCTCACTCTGAGTGCCCAACACCATAGAGTGCCTGCGTATTTAGTTCTTCGGAATCCTGTAACCTCTGCACCGCACCTGTGTCCTTGTTGTGCAAGCTCATTGTTCTACATGAACACATTCGCACATTCATGCTACTGTAAAAATCCTGTGTTGGAGCACAGCTCACTCTGCGTGCCCAACACCATAGAGTACCCACATAATTAGTTCTTTGGAACCCCATAACCTCTGCACTGTACCTGTATGCATGTTATACAAGCTCATTGCTCTTCAAGAACTCAGTTGCACATTTGTGCTACTGCTAAAATCCTGTGTTGCTACACAGCTCACTCTGCATGCCCAACTCCGTACAGTGCCTGCATAATTAGTTCTTTGGAACCCCATAACCTCTGCACCACACCTGTGTGCATGTTAGGCAAGCTCACTGTTCATGAACCCAGTCACACCTTTGTGCTACTGCAAAACCTTGTGTTGCCACACAGCTCACTGTATCTGCCCAATGCCGTAGAGCGCCCGCATAAAGAGTTTGTCAGAACCATCTGGCCTTTTGGTGCCAAAGCTCCCATACTACCCAGGGTGGCCTTTTAAGGCTCCCTAGTATCACCTTCCACAAGGGCACTCAGCTACTGGTGAGACCCTTATCCGCAGGTGCCCCCAAGCCACATCCAGGCCAGCATAAAAAGAGACTGCAAAAGAGAGCCTGCCTGCTTCAAGTAACCAACCCGTCCGAGGTCAGACACATATCGTCGTCTCCCTCCTTCCCATAACACATATGGGAGTGTCTTCTAAGATCAGAGAGGCCAAATCAGGAATCCCAATCCAGTGGATCTCATTTCTAGAGGACTAGAATTGATTTAACCAAGGAGAGCTATTATATGTTCAACCCTGCCACGTGTTCCCAGCTTGGATCCTAACACTCTTACCGAATCCTACAAGGGCCTATTTAATTGCGCCACAGATATATTTGCTGCTCTTTCATAGCCCAGTTCATATTGGTTTTGTTGGCCTGGGTGTGGCCTGGGTGTACCTGCGGTTAAGAGTCTCGTCAGTGCTTTGACCTTTGGGGACAGTATTGAGAAGGACAAGAGTAGGATGGCATTTGGAGATGGACCCATGGTTCTTTCTCGTCTTCTGGTCTCATCCCTTGGCACGCATTTTAAGATGCACTCGGGCTGTTTGCCCTTTTCAAGAGGAAAGCTTAAAAGACGAGCTCAGTGGACCGGAATCCATAAGAATATCCATATTTTCTCTTTTTTACATTAAATGGAAATTTTTCATCAATGTCCTTTGCCGCTGATAATTAAATATTGCCAGCCAGCAAGAGAATCTAATGCCTTTTAGGGATTATTTTTTTTTTCTTTCTATCTCTGGAAATGGTTACATTTAAACGCTGACGCAAAAACAAGCGTAAGAATAAGACAGATATTTTATAAAGATTAAATAATTCCAATTCTCGTATCTTTTGAATATGAACACTACATTACGATTCTGAATACTCTGTCCTATAAAATAACGTCGTTAGGGTCACAATTTTAAGATGGCCCTTAAACTTGATACTTTTGTACGTAAAATAAAATCATGTATGAATAAGATAGGCCTCGTCATTCGAAGTTTTATTTCATAATCTGTTACAGGCGATAAGCTTTTGTTATCTCTACATTTCTAACAACAAATACTAATTAGTTTTTAAGATAAGTTTCCGTAAAATAAACTCACAATTATGCTGTACATTGAATGTTTCGTGCAATAATATTATCAGTTTCTGCCATTAGTCCATTGTATGTTTACTATATTCCTAAAGTACTTAATAAATCATATACCCTTTTATTGATATACATAACAAAGTATTAATTGCCTTTAAGTATTATAGCAATGACCAAGATATCCGCATTGTGTAATTACCATGGAGTATAATACCTAATCAAAACATGATCAGCTTAGCATTAATGCCTAATCAAACAGATGACCCTTGATTGTAGATTGGCTCTTAATCTCTTATTATTACGGATTAGTAAACGTATCTCATGCCAACTGGGCGTTTACTGAGAGCTTTGGCGCATCAAGATTCTAATGACTACATTCGAAAGCTGTAACTTCCAGAAGGGAAGAAAAGGAAACGTACTGACTTATCGAACCTTATTGGTCTGTTCCGCAATACCAGCCAACTGCATTACTACAATTTTGAATTAAAGCTTGAAGATAAATGCTTGTGTTGGCAGAGAGAAGTCTTTATGATTTATGTCTCAGGACTGAACGTATAAGAAAATTGTCGTGATTGCTCTATACTCTACTCAGTCACAAAATAAAGAACAGTGGTAACTGGATCATCAGTCATTCAGTTTTATCAATTAAGGCGGCTATTATTACATCGCAAGCCGACGAATAGAGAGAGATCAGAATTCAGAATGGTCAACAGCAACTTGAATCTAATAAGGTGGCTGTTGCTCTCCCGTGACAGAAAACAATGAGGGTTGCAATGCGTTCTAACAAGAGGATGGAACTGTAGTAGAGAGAGAGAGAGAGAGAGAGAGAGAGAGAGAGAGAGAGAGAGAGAGTGGTGGGAGGTGGAGAGCGAGGGAGAGGTTATGGAGCTCGTGGCAAGATTGTGGACACGGAAGCGGATGTTTATAATGAATGTCAGCGGGGGAAATGCTCATCAATTCCCTTGCTTATACGTTAAGGTAAGTAGACTCACTGGCGAGGTAAATATTTCCAATCTGATACTTTCTCGTGTATTTACGAGCTTTTGATCTTAAGGACGGATATGTTAGTGACGGACCTAATATACGACAATGACAATAACAGTGGCGGGTCTTGTTATTCATTTCCCTTTGATGATTCGAGGCACTGGTGTATCCACATATCTATCTATCTATCTATCTATCTATCTATCTATCTATCTATTCTCATTTTAGAAAAAAATATAACATTTTCACCTTTTGCTCAGAACCTGATAATAGCTGCCAAGGGGAAAAGACCTCGAGGGAATATGAAATTCTGAGACCTCTAACGAGACCAAAGCTCTTGCGAAAGAGTTATAATGAGAGATCTTCTAAAAGGGTTATAAAGATTTCGCATCAAGCATTATTAAAACACAACAATATTGGAACCATTTTGAGTAATTGGACAAAAATTAAATGAAACTTTCGTGAAATACTAACAAAGAAATATAATGATATTGTTTAAAAATATCCCAGAAAACTCTGCAAGAAACTCATAATTAGGAATAGAATTTGTAATATGACAGATTTTTTCATTATTAGCACAACATATTCCATCATTCTTAATGAGTTGTAAATTCTGTTAACTTTGATATACCCGACAATTTCTGTCTTTTCGTGCGGCATCTACAATCTTTCGTCCATGGTTTTTCGTCAATGTCGTGAAGTAAACCGAAAAACTAATAAATCTAACGTGCTATATTCATTCATTTAGCAATACAAAGTCATCCCTATACGTATTATTGTGAATTATCACAATGTGGTTGTTAATGAAATATGATGAGTTTACTTGGAAAAGACTGGCTCATTGTAAGATATTACAAAAATTATATCAGCTTTCAAAGTTGTCTGAAAAAAAATTTTTAACAGGTAGGCAAGCGGAAAGAGTTTAATGATGGAAAAAAAATATATATATACACATTTATATATATATATATATAATATATATATATATATATATATATATATATATATATATATATATATATATATATATATATATATATATATATATATATATATATATATATATATATATATATATATATATATATATATATATATATATATAGAGAGAGAGAGAGAGAGAGAGAGAGAGAGAGAGAGAGAGAGAGAGAGAGAGAGTCTAGGATACGGATAGCATAGAACAGAGAATTAGACTCTGAGGAATAGACTCTAGAACTTTTCTAAGCAGACCCGTTAGCCAATAGAAATTAGCTGTTCACATAAAATTACCATAGTTCACTGTTTTATAGCTAGATAGAAAAAGTTAACTCTGAACGCTATTGGGCAATATATATCAACTGGTTTCAATATTATGCCTAAAACATCCAAAGAGTATTTGAAAAAAATTCAGTTTCAAGAATAATATGAAGTCAGTATTACCCTATTATAGCCTTTAGAACATCGACTTATATTTATTCTTGAATCTTAGAGTCAATCAGATCACGAACTGGAATTAGAACAATATTAATTTCGGTGCGAAGAAGGAATTGTCTGACATCTCATTTTTCTTACTATTCATTGAAACTTATAAACTGATTGATCTGGTACTATTTGGTAACTGAAAGAAACAGCCAAAATCTACATGAAAGATAACTAACTAACAGAAATGCGCTCATGAACTTAACATCCACTTCCCTATCTTCGTTTTTCAAGATGTTCAAACCAAATATCATAATCACATTGCTTCATATCTTCTCTCTTAGAAGATAGTGCCAATAAGCTCATGAACACGGACTAATTTTTAATATATATATATATATATATATATATATATATATATATATATATATATATATATATATATATATATATATATATATATATATATATATATATATATATATAATCACTTTTTACGTGATTCATTTATCACACATTACCATAGGTGAAAAATAAGAGACTGGATGCAGGTCCTGGCCACTTTTGACTTAATTTCAAGCCATTAGCGAAGGACTGATACATAGTATTAGAAGTCACAAATATATATACTACAGAAACAGCACTGACGAACATCACAACCGTTTGAGACTACAGATCCACCCGCAGGCGGGTGTCAAGGTAGGAGTGGCCCTCAAAACTCATTTGGTTAAAAATCACTATATACTCTCAGGGAGACAATACTGTTAAACGTACCGACATAGGAGACTACAGATCCACACCTGACAGGTGTCAGGGAGGTGGGGTTGGAAAACTCATTATCACTGCTGCCCCGTACTGCGTTTACAAATATTATAATCCTATTTCCATACATCTCTACTGCCTACCTTAAAATTTAAACAATTTACTCATTTATTTTGATATTAAAGGATCAAGTTTATACATCCCTTGACTGATGTTCATATTATGGCTGTAACTTTTTTTTTTTATAAAGCTAGATTCAATGATATTCCTTTCCTGTGCGTTATTAGAATACACAATCCCTTTTGCCCCTTCCCAGTTGATGGCATGATTGTTCTCACTAACAAGTACAAAAATACCATTGTTCCCCTGTGCATATCTCACACATTTTTTATGCTGTTTTGTTCTCTTTTCCAGTGCTTTACCCGTTTGTCCAATATAAAAATTGTCACAAGACTTACATGGAATTTTATACACACACCCTTTAGTATTGTCGGGAGAGTTCTTTATAAGTACATGTTTCATTGTTTATTGTTCTTAAATGCGATATTAACAACAAAATTCTTAAGAGGTTCGGGGATGTCTTTCATATTATTATTATAAGGCAGTACAAGCAAATTTTTGTGTTATAAGGCTCTTTTTGGTTTTGATACATTTTTTTTTTTTTGCCGCTTCTAATGCATCGTTTAAGACGCAGTCAGGATATTTCAATTTCTTACCTGTATTCCTAATCTTATCTATTTCCTCATTAATATATTCAGGGCTACATACGCGTAATGCTCTTAAAAACATAGATGAGAACACTGATTTCTTAATCTTATTGCTTTGTCCGGAATAAAAATGCATATAGGAAGAAATATTAGTAGGTTTTCTATAATGGGTTTGAATATAGTATATAGAAAACGTACTACTATTTCGTTGAACTTAGAGAGCATTGGTAAGATGGGGGATGGTCTATAATTGTTAAAAAAATTATATAGCACAAAAGAACAAGCAAAAAAATACTTAATTCCAAATAATCTAGAAAAAATACTTTCACCATCCCAGTTGTTTATGTTATCTGGGATCTTGTATAAAAAGCTGTTCTAGTGAGTCACTCCTCTAGATGATATGTATTAGAAAGAGAAACAGCAAGAAGAGATTAGGTTGAGGCTAGATCCCTATCTTTAATCTGTTAAAGGTGGTATTTACATTTACTTAACCAAAACATGCATGGTCTGCTAAAGATGAAGCTGAGTTCTTTCCAACATTATTAATTCTGTCGCCAAATCTGTACACATTCTGAATCAATAACCTCGTAGTTCAAATGGGAATAATTAAGGTATTGTACGTAGAGGTGCAAAGGTTACTCTTCTGCATGAATAGTTTGAACAAGGTTGATCTCTGAGGCCAGTGAGTATAGATTTCATGTGATTACGTCGCTTAAACTGGCGATGAAGTATATATATATATAATTATATTAAGACAACTTCATGAGAGTAGAGTTGGGCTCTACTGTTTCTAAGAGTTTATCCATAGGGTTTTATAAATTACAGTATTCACTTCACCTATCTAAATGCACGTAACCAAATGCATGGTCACTTGTCACTTGACCATTTAGATCTTAGGTAAAGAATAACATGGCTGTGTTAGTAATCTTCAGTCATTTTCATATTAGACAAACAAAAAACAATCTCTAACGGGACATTGTAACCCTTTATAAATCAAACTGGTTCTCGTCCTTGTCTCACATGCGATTATTTGTCTCTTCTTTCTAAGGACTTTTTTGTTCATGATCCCCGAGATTCTATAAGTATATCGATGTATACCTTCCTTCTATGCTCGTTCTGTAATTTTACGTGTACAAACATATATACTCTCAGTACCCCGTAGATAATCTGTGTTCTTGTGTGTATTGTCAGTATCGTAACATAGACAAATTCAATGTAACATTATAGTTTTCTCAAATAAACGGCTGTTTCGCCATCGAGGATATACGCATCCTTATTTATTGTAGCTTCACACATTCATTTAATCCTTGAAAGTGAGTTGCGTTCCTCTGCCTGCAGTTATTTCAACTATTCCGTTTAAAATCACATCTGATGTTTATTTATCAACATCGTCATATTACACTTGATAATATTAAATGAGAACAAAATGTGTCACGATAATTTAAGAGAAATTTTGTAGCGCATTTCGAACAATATCTTTTCTTTTCCTTGTTAATTTATCAAGGTAAAAACTATAATTATTTCTCTCTCTCTCTCTCTCTCTCTCTCTCTCTCTCTCTCTCTCTCTCTCTCTCTCTCTTCCTGATTTAAGTTTTCAAATCTAGCCATATACATAAAGGGGCGAATATAAGAAGCTGGCCATTAAACTTTGCAGGATCTGGAAGAATAAATTCCCGATATGTGACATGAAATATTTTGTCATTAAAGTTCTCGATGAACTGAGAGAGCATTAATTATCTTGAAGGTGCAAGCCTATATTAGGCGGACTCATGGGATGGTCTTTTGCAAAGGGACGGAAAGAAGTTAACTCAGAATAGGAACACGACTGGAGCAAATTGCCCGTCAGCAGAATCAGCGATAAAATGTTTTCTTTTCTTCCTTCGCGTCTTTATTCTTTCCTCGACTCCTGTTGTTGTAATTGTTTTATTTGTTTGCGTTGTTGTTATAGCTGCTGTTGTTTCTTACCATGGTATTGAAGTTTACAAAGTTTTCCCCCGGAATTCCTCGCCGTTCGGAATAGACTGAAGGAAATAGTTTCTAATAAAAACCCGGCGGTCCCAGTAAAACCAACAATCGAGAGAGAGAGAAAACAAAGCTTTCGAGCCAGGTTCCTGACCCTTAATTGAGTTTCAAAGCACGAAATAACACATGGAATCACATTTTTACCTTGAAGGAGGAGGTCTTGATTTTGGTAAAGGAAAAAAAAAATCGTTTCAGAAAACAATTTCTTCCATTTATGTTTTTATATCATTAAAGAAGTATTATGAACATCACCTACCTTACTACTTGTTTAGCAGCTGCTAAACTGATTTGCATTTTATATTCGGTATAGTTAGTAATGTTAGTTCATATTTTCTCATATGAACAGCATGACCTTTTGCAGACGAAAACATTTTTAAGCATTGCTCGCTTCTAAAGACTAATTCTTTCTTTTATGCTTTTTTTTTTTTTTGCATAAAAGGAGCCATTTGATCAGCATCTACTACCTTATTTCTTATCATTTAGAAATTGTCAAGTTTATTTTAATTTTATATATATATATATATATATATATATATATATATATATATATATATATATATATATATATATTTAGAATATTTATAAATTTAGAATCAGTAGTACTGGTTCATTTGTTCTTATATGAATAACGTAATATTTGTAGACGAGAAGTCATTAGCTATGTTTGTATGTATGTATAGTGCAGATTTTATCCATTTCCCAGAGTGGAAAAATTTAAGCGAAATCATTTTATGATTTTCTCTAGAAAGAATATGTTCAGGAAATAGGAAGTTTAAAAAAATGGTATTGATTCCGTTTGACACAAAGATGAAATTTGTTGGGAAATCGGAAGACTGTGTAAAATGAAAAGTATATGTACATTTATATATATATATATATATATATATATATATATATATATATATATACATATATATATACATATATATATATATATATATATATATATATATATATATATATATATATATATATATATATATATATATATATAAGTGGGTGAGAATATATATAAAAATACATACATATATACATAAATACATACACACACATATATATATATATATATATATATATATATATATATATATATATATATATATATATATATATATATATATATATATATTCCAAAAGTTCATCAGCACCAAATCTTTTTGGGTCTCTTCTCACTTCTCTCGTCCCTTGAAGCATGTGCTCCTCCCTTATTCTGAGTGCTGAGAAATTTTAAAAACTTATTTTGTTATGTCCAATAAAATACATATGCACTTGAAAAGTATTGTTGATGAAAAATTGTGATGTAATAACGTTAAGATATTGTTGGGATTTATTCAAACAGACTGGGTAAATCAAAAACAAAATTTCAGTTAATTGGAATTTATGAGTATTTCGCAAATTGTCCGATTTAAACGTTTAGAGATGAAATCGTTTAGTATGCAGCTTCATTTATTAAAATCATTAATACGTGCTTGCAAATACTTTCATGGCATACTGAGCCTTAAAAACAACTTTTTTAGGAAGCACAGTAATCCTAGAATGTAATAGCAAATCAGAACTCCATCAGTAGGCCACAGACAATGATCTTGGCGTGTTGACACTTATTTCTCCATAAAAATTTTGAATTCGTGGTACAGTGGAAGCAAAAACACACCAAGCCCTTCTCGCCTTTCAGTCTGTTTTAGTTACTTTTATTTATCAACAACAAGACTGTTTGGACAGGTTGTCGTGAGATGACGTGTTGAAAACAAGCTCTGTAAAGCTGATGAACGAAGGAAAACGAAACCGTCTACCTTTTGCTCGGAAACTTAAGTAAAAAAATTATGTTCGGGAAAAAGTAAATGCCAATCAAACTGAAATTAGTACAAAAATGCAGTAATGAGGGCAAGTCTGTAAAGTGAATAGGTACTGTAAGATAAAAAAGAAAACATTGAATTTGGTTAAAATCTTTGATGCATAAGAATATTAGATTTATATTTACGGTGAACATTGTAACCTGTGGCACCGCAACTCTCAATTCGGCAGTGATAACATCATCTATAATGACAATTGTAATGACTTGGCCGACAAGCATGACTTAAAATTTACGAGGTTACTTAGGTTATATTAATGCTGTTGATCACTTCGCGGTAGGATAGGCTAGGGATATATTATAACTTAGTTAGGACACTCTTCTCTGGGTGGTTAGTCTGCTGCCACTCATTTGACAGCAACCAGAGGTTTCACAATAATACCGGTAAGTAGGTACACAGGCTAACATAACAGCATTATAGACTAATAAATGTGCATAGTACAGACTATCCAGATCACACTGGCGCTAATCTATAATAACACTTTAAAATAGGCAAGGGAATGGGAAAAGGATTGGTTAGTATAGCATTATAGGATAGGCGCTAAAATAAGGATAATTTAGTGGAATTACGTAAAGCAACATTTAGCCAAGTACTCTGCAACATGGCTTCCCACATGATGTTGCTATGTTATCTATATAGCACCCTCTAGAATAATATCTACCCACTACAATTAGGTAATGTTTCTCTTAGAGAAACCAATACAATTGCTTTTATATAATGGGAAGGAAACTGAAAGACATACTTCTTTATATATACAGTATATATATATATATATATATATATATATATATATATATATATATATATATATATATATATATATATATATATATATATATATATATATATATATATATATATATATATAATTGCAGACTACTCCATTAAGACAATAAACCATGAAGATATAAAGAATATAAGGGAATTGCATGTTAACAGCTGCAGAAATATCTTCTCTAGTTAAACAGATTCCCTCAAAAGTAATGAAGGAATTCGTTGAGAGATTCATAGATAACAGTGAAGAAATTGTAGCCATGAATAATTCAACTGGCATTTTCGTCGAAAGCAAGAGTATTATATGCGGATTCATGAAATTCCAATAGTAATTACTAAACAGGTAAAAGATGGGAATTTACTCGTGGAGTTTTCCGACAGAGCATAATTGTAAGCTGCAAAAATATGAACATTGTAAAAGAAACAAAAGATCGAAGGTGAAAATTATTTTAAAAGTTTGAAACGCTTAAATATTAAACCAAGAGTATGGAGTATACCGTTCACAAAATTACCATCATGAATACTTAATGGGGAGTTTAGAGTTCTTTGGCAGAGAATTGGACGTGAAGAGACAGAATTCATGTATAGGATAACTTGCACGCCAACAGTGTAGGGAAGTTCGGAAGTTGACAGACCGTGAATGAAATGAGATTAGTTATTTCTCTGTCAGAGTTCACGCATAACGAGGAACAAACATGTCTGAATTACAAAGACTAAGCAAGAATAAAATAAAAAAAATACAACTGATCATAAAGAACTAATATAAATGAACGTACTTTCATATAACATTCGCTCGGGGGGAACAAATGGTTTGAAAGACAGGAAAAAACATGAAACATCGGACTAGAGTATCATTAGCATCAGAACGGGGCCAAACAATAAAATAAATGATAACGAATTATCAAGAGTTTGAACAAACCAAAGAAGGTTTTTGGGATCCGCAAAAAAAGAGAGAGAGAGAGAGAGAGAGAGAGAGAGAGAGAGAGAGAGAGAGAGAGAACCGTATACTAAAGAAGTAAGAAGGATTGCATTACGATTGCTCAATATTTCCTCCAGGTAAATCCTTTTGTGAGGATACTTTAAAAATATTCCCACTTTTCCACAATCAAAACTTCTTCACTGGGTGAAAGAACTTTCTATCACTGCAAGTGTCTGTGAAAGTCGGGGTTCTTGTTGTAAAACTTTAGCCTTCTAAATTTTTCCTTTTTCATACATTTCTA
>NC_089764.1:11446345-11463852 GCF_040412425.1 Macrobrachium rosenbergii
CAAAGGAAAAGGAGCGAGGAGCGACCTGAATGGGGATGAGATGAAAAGCTTTTATAACTCAGGAAACTCCAGATGAAGAGCATAAAGGAGAGCCTTCCCAAAGGCAAGAATATCTTCAGAGTATCTGGTAAGATTCGAAGACTCTTTGGCATGGTCCTTCCACAATGTGAATTAACTTAAGTAAAGTTACTTTAGTTTCCTTAAGATTTTTCAATGCCTTTTTAAAGCTGATATAGAAACCTCCATATTCTTCATCTTATACTTAAGATATTCAAGTTCTTCTACATTCGATATTACAATATTGTACAAACGTTCAGCTCGGGTATGTTTTACCTGGGTTTTTAAACCTTGTAAAATTAGTATTAGTTCATCAATTTTATACCTAATTACAGATAAACAATGTTTTAGTCATCTTATTATTTTGGGTGTCATTTTGTAATGATTCATTCTGGTTAATAATTCGTGGGTGAAAAATAAGATTTCTAATATCAAACGCGTATATTCCCTAAACTTGAATTCAAAATATAGGAGTAATATTATCACATGCTAGATTAGGCTAAGCTCTTAATGCAATTCACTTCCTTTGTTTTTTCCGGCAAAATGGACATAATACTGTATTATGAGCCGATTATCAGGAATACGAATGCGAAACTGTAATAGTCTGGAGGCTCTGACATGTACAGCACGCAAAACATACGAGGTAAATTGAATTCCTGATGAATTATAATTAGTGTAACACACGTCTTCTGATTCATTTCAAAACTTATTATTCAACTCCAAGTACACTTAACTGATCGAATTACTTATGTTTCTGCTAATACTGATACTCATTTTACATCCATTCCCTTGAACTTCTCCTAAGAATTTACGAAACTGTATTTTGATCTATGCTAAAGGGTCGGTTGCCTTGATGCACCTACTCCAGCTACTCAAAGCATCTTCTTCAACTAAACCCTTCTTTTTACCAAATCTTCCTACACTCTGCCATTGCATCTAATCATTTGGCTCCTCTTGACCTTCCCCAAAAGGCTCTGCTCAAGCCGTGTTCATTCCTCCCCCCTCACTTATCCTTACCACATGCCAATACCAACTCAATCTCGACTCTGTTATCTTATCAGGAACCTTTCCTTACTACACTTCTCCCAGTTTCTACATTTTCAAGCCTCTAGCGCGGTTAAATCCTCAATATCCATTTCAGCATCCTCATTTCTGTAAGCTCTAGTTTCTGTCTCTCCTCCCTTCTTAACCCCATATCTTCACTATGCATCATCATTGGCCTGATTACAGAGCTAGAAATCTTTATTTTCATTTTATTTAGCATTTTCTTATCACACAATAACCCCATTCTTCTCGCTCCAGTTCCCCCCACTTGCTTTTATCCTATTTTCAACGTCATCTTGACACCCTTCCTCCTGGCTTAAAGTAGAACCTAAGTAATTGAAATACTCTGCCAGTTTGAAATCTGAGTCTCTTCTGTCTTGTACAAATAACCTAGCTCTTTCTGCCTACTGGACTCCATAACCTCAGTTTTGCCCACAATTACCCTCAGGGCATCAGGGAAGCTTTGGAAATATGACCCCAATATCTTCTCATACAGAGGAAACACGCTGTCACGCTGGTGAAAGACAAACAGGGGAACAATATCTCTAATCCTGTCCTTTCCAAAGGAGCACTCCCACCGGGTGAGAGAAACAAGGCGAGAGGTTTGTTTACGCAACTTTATCCAGAAGATGAAAATCGTAAAGCTAGAAAATCTGGGCAAAATTGGCTGGTGATGTACGAGTAAGATCCGGCAGTATTTCTTGCTAGAATGTCGATTTGCACCAACTTGTCCTTTCTCGGTTACTATCAACGTCTTGGCGACCTGAGGAACGTGCTTCTATTGGTTTTGCCTTGTCCCACATATCGCTCTCTCTCTCTCTCTCTCTCTCTCTCTCTCTCTCTCTCTCTCTCTCTCTCTCTCTCTCGTTACTATCAACGTCTTGCCGGCCTGAGGAACTATTGGTTTTGCCTTGTTCCACTTATCGCACTCTCTCTCTCTCTCTCTCTCTCTCTCTCTCTCTCTCTCTCTCTCTCTCTCTCTGTTACTATCAACGTCTTGCCGGCCTGAGGGACCTGCTTCTACTGGTTTTGCCTTGTCCCACATATCGCTCTCTCTCTCTCTCTCTCTCTCTCTCTCTCTCTCTCTCTCTCTCTCTCTCTCTCTCTCAGTAACTATCAACATCTTGCCGGCCTGAGGAACGTGCTTCTATTGGTTTTGCCTTGTCCCACATATCGCTCTCTCTCTCTCTCTCTCTCTCTCTCTCTCTCTCTCTCTCTCTCTCTCTCTCTCTCTGTATTTCGTAGTTCTGGTAGTAAACGTATCTAGCTAGCAAGTAGGCGACTCATGTTCTACTCTCGAGCTGGATGCGGGAGGGGAGTGGGTGGCAGACAGGAGTGTTCCCTAAAAATCCATTCCTCTGTTGATCTAAGTAATAAATTATGTACTCAGTTGTTAGACAACTCTCGTGGGTCGCCGGAAGGATCGAGAGAGAGAGAGAGAGAGAGAGAGAGAGAGAGAGAGAGAGAGAGAGAGAGAGCGCGAAGGAGGTAGATAACTATTTAGAGTATGTATTGCTCTGTCAAAATTGTATACCTTCAAAACTTAAGGTCCTTGACGAGGCAATCACCACCTCTTCCTCTCTCTTTTTAATGATTCCCTTTTAGTATGGAGCAAAATTGCTCAATGGTGCGTTAAAATTTTTTGTCTTTACCTTTAACTTTTTATAGTATAATTCTCACTAACCTTTTTCATATGTACATATGTCCCATTAACGATTCGATTCAATGGAAATGTAAATGTCAAAATAACTGTCAGTTGTAAAAGCCGAGTCTTTAGTTATCAAAATGGAGTCATCTATGCTAAAATATATATATTTTTAAATATTCTGATTCTTCTTTTTATTTTTTTCAGGCAGCCACCAATCACTAACAAACAGAACCCGCCTCGCCCCCAAAAAAAAAAAACAAAAACACACCCCGTAAAAGAATGCTACTCCTGTCTATCAAAAAACCATTATTCCAGTGTGCCTAATAGATTAATTTTGATTAAAATTCTTAAAATAAAAAAGACAAAAATTAATATAATGTGACAATTTCAGAGATGCAGCCTCAAAATGGCATCGTAACTGAACCACAGTGAAGCCATAAAAGTTTTCAAAAGGAAATGAAATTTTCATTACAAAGTTTCACCTCTCATTAATGAAAAATACTTTTTAGTTAACAAGAGCGCAGAATTCTAGGTTTTATTTTTTGTTACAGATAAAATCAAATGGGTAAAAAAAAATACAACTGTGCCGAAATCTGCCAAAATAATGAATATTGGTTGTTAGAATTTTGATGAATTCATGTTTGACCTTCTATAATTTGTCCTCTTTAATTCTATAACGCTATACATGGAAGATATATTAACCATTATATATATTAAAAAAATATGCCACTGTACGCGTTATATGAGAATAAATAAAGAAGTATCCACTGAAACCAGCGTATGAAACGTTTTAATACCATATTAAAATGAAGAGAGTGCTGATTAAAATAAATGACACGAGAGACGGAATATCAGCCAAATAAAAGTTTTATGTAATTTATCCAAGTGTTAAAAAAATTCTGTTGTTATTTCCTTTATTCTTTATGAAAACAATCTACTATTCGTTACTGTAAATAAATAAATGCAGATTGAAATAACTTAGAAATTAAAGTAAATTTATTTTTCCGTTATTATATTTTTCCTTTCTGTTTCCTGCTCTGCTCCCTTACTCTAACCAAATTCAAAACATTACTTTTCTTTCACCCTGCGATCGTTTAGCCATCCCAGAATTTAGTTGATGATAAAAGGAATCTCATTTTCCTCTACAATTTCCGTTGCCAGAAAGACAATGGTGAAGACTATAGGCATAAAATAAGTAGCTTTTCTTGTTTGCAAATCATGGTGTATTGTCAGCAATACATTTAAGATCCTTTAGCTTTAAGAATACTACTGTCCTCATCGTTAGTTCCATTCCCTCTGACGATAAGCACAGTATCCCCGTAAGCCCTGAGGATTTTAAGTGTATTGTTAACAATCTACCAAGATTTACATACAAGAAAGGGTCTTATTTTGCCCTCAAAAGTATTATCATTGTTATGAAAGTAATTTGCATATTATTACAGTTTCGTTGTGTAACTTTCCCATATTGATTATGGGCCGTATTAAACACATCTGCATATTTTTACAAAACAACCCTCTGGTCAGATGTTCTACAAAATCTGAGTGCCTGTTGTGAAATTCACATGTTTTTTTGGTTCTGTATGTCACATTACAGTAAATGTCCTTTTAAATAACTGACAAACTACGCACTAGAAGAAAGTAAAAAAAAAAACTGCTATTCTCTGCAATGAATTTTCGTATACCGAATGCAAGATAACAACTTACATCAAGAACAGTATTAGATAACAATATTGCAACTATTCTACACGATTTTAACGAAAACATGAAAAACACGTTTTCATTAATGCCATAAAGACAGACACAAACGTATTCTAGAAGGCAACTCAAGGTGTTTGGTCTTCTTCAGCAACTTCAACAACCTCCAAGGCTTTCAATTCAAGTTCTCGCATGGCTAGGCCTCCTTTCAAATTCTCTTAGTACCCTGTTGTCTGTTTCAACGCACCTTCCCTTTCATGAAGCTGATAACAATTTTTAATATTGCACCGAACATAACTGGAACTGTCGAGTTTCATTTTGAATATATTCACATCTGTTGTTTAAAACAGAAATAAGTAGTATACCATAATTATGGTTATTCATTGCAAATGATCATAGTAAATGCATCGCCTGTCCGAGCGCAAAAAACAGAGCAGATCTTCGATGGAAAACTTTGCAGTTTATTCTCATCCTATTTTTCCGCGAAGGTTTCTTCTCCGCTTATCTTCATGGATGCTTAAATCGAATGCATTCTGCCTCCATCAGTCTCAATAAAACCAGTGATTTAGATTCATTTACACCTCCCACCCCCCACTCTCTCTCTCTCTCTCTCTCTCTCTCTCTCTCTCTCTCTCTCTCTCTCTCTCTCTCTCTCTCTCTCTCATTTCAAATAATTCTCCATTAGTATAAAGCAAAGAAAATCTGTAACGATTCTGAAAAAAATTTTAACCATTTACTTTCAGTTGTAGTTATGTATAAAATTAGTTTTTGTAATTTATCTGAAGCATTCACTTAGTGTATTTTTCAGATTAATCCTGTCCAAATTAACCCCCTTATTAAAGATTGGCAAGAATATTGCTCTTACCTCTCTCTCTCTCTCTATATATATATATATATATATATATATATATATATATATATATATATATATATATATATATATATATATATATATATATATATATATATATATATATATATATATATATATATATATATATATATATATATATATATATATATATATATATATATATATATATATATATATATATATATATATATATATATATATATATATATATATATATATATATATATATCGACTTGTCTCCTGTTTCAAACTGTCACTAGCGGAATAAATCGGATGAATTACTTTTAAAATGATTCTTCAAAAGCACTTACATTATTAAATCATTAACGAATTTACATGAAGTATAAGTCGATTTTGGCTAAAAACTTAAAATTTCTATTAGAAGAGATAAGGAATCAAGATTCCTTCTTCCGCAGAATACCGGTAAAGGCATTTTTCCTTGTAGCACACATCCACCCCCACCCCTGATCCCCCTTAACTCCCCTTTCCTTAAACACACCCTCACCCTACCCCTATCCCGTCCCCCCACCGTTGAAGCTCATACGAGTTTACAAGAAGGGAACATACAGAGCTCTTAATCGTATTACGACGGGGAAAGCGGAAAGGAGGCGCCGTTTCATCATGAAATTTATGGAAAGCTATTCCACACCAGAGTGAGTTCCGTCCGCTGCTAATGCAATTTGGAAGGGCAACGTCTAGCATAGGAAGAAATCCTATTGCCTTATTACCGTTCATTAGTCTATTCTAAACTCTTATTTTCCCTTTCAGATTGCGTCTGCTCTCTCTCTCTCTCTCTCTCTCTCTCTCTCTCTCTCTCTCTCTCTCTCTCTCTCTCTCTCTCCTTTTCTTTTGGCCAAGTCAGTTTCAAAACTTTAATATTGCTGAAATTTATTTGAAGTTTAAACCTTCATAAATACTAGAGATTACCAGAATTAAAAACGTGTTCTGAACTGTAGAAAACTCAACAGAATTTCAAGAGTAATGTTTTAAGTCTAAGCAGGAGATGACCTAAAATACCTAGATGGAATCAAAGTTAAGTATAGCTTAGTTTAACCAGACCACTGAACTCATTAACAGCCCTCCTAGGGCTGGCCAGAAGGATTAGACTTATTTTACGTGGCTAAGAACCAATTGGTTACCGAGCAACGGGACCTACAGCTTATTGTGGAATCCGAACCACATTATACCGAGAAATGAATTTCTATCACCAGAAATAAATTCCTCTAATTCTTCATCAACTTTATGCCTTACACCTTTTATAAAATTTCATGTTATGCAGAAAATTTAGTTCTATCGTTTCAGAAACGAATAAAAATAAATAAATGGATAAAAAGAGAAGAAAATGTTCCACTTCCTCATAAGCTGTGATTTAGGCAATTTTAGAGGGAACGTTTCTTTAATCCATATACTATTTCCACTCTGCTAGTTACGTCAAGCAGGTTATTCTAAATCATTTAACTGTATTGGAAGCATTTTTGCGTTTGGTAAACACCATACGTAAGGTAAACACCATATTACACATGGTTAATGGAGCATATCTCATTATTTGATATAAATTCATTCTGTTCAAATAGCTAGATAATAAGCTTCAATACATGAAATTATTTATAGTACAACTGTCAACCTATTCAGTTTAGCACAATATTTTGTTTAACAATATGATAACTTTTTAGTGAGTGCCAACAAAATTTTACTTTTTTTTAGTGCTACATCACAGGATCACCCACCAATCGGCTAACGAAACTTAATGAATGGGAAAAACTGGAGTAACGCGCTTAGTTTAACTTAGTTTAACCAGACCACTGAGCTGATTAACAGGTCTCCTAGGGCTGGTCCGAAGGATTAGATTTATTTTACGTGGCTAAGAACCAACTGGTTACCTACCAACGGAACCTACAGCTTATTGTGGAATCCGAACCACATTATGACGAGAAATGAATTTCTTCGAGTTTCTTGAAAGATAATATACTGTATATCGCTTTGTTATGTCGACATTTCTTGAAAGTGAAGAACGAATAGTAATGAGGTTGAAATAATAAAGAAAAAAATTCGCTTTGTTAAAGTGACTGAAAATTTTAAAATATGAAAGAAAATAAATTATTTGAATGAGTGGGTATCGCAAAGAATTATGATGAAATATTGATTATGGATTTACAGACAAAGAAAACTTCGTGCAGAAGAAGGAGTTGGTAATGTTATTCAATTTACTTTAAATGTCAATTGCATTAGTAAGTTGTTACAAAAGTATCAAGGAATAAGACAAGGATTGGGAAATAACCCCCCACCCTTTTCAAGAACACAGTATGTCTGCGAAAGTGAAGCTCAGAGGGTATCAGAAATCAGCCAAGAATAAGCGGTAAAAATGCAAGAGGATAATCATCAGAAAAAAAACTCCAGAATCTTAACCAACAGTTACGCTAAAATAATTTTGTGATGACATCCTAGAATGAGATGCAAAGGAAGTATCTGCAATACATTCAAAGCTGGAAATAGGTATGTCTGTAGTGTACATAAAAGAGTATAATACCATTACCACCCTTAATGAATCTTTAATAATGTTGGAAATATTAACTAATTGTATTACAGAAGGATTGGTGAGAATGACTGGAGGAAGAATGTCTGCAGCTCAGTTGCTGAGGAGAGCCGGAAATAGAGAGGAGTGGCGAGCCATGATTGCCGACGTCCTTGGGGATATGGCACTTGGATGATGATGATGATGATGTATTAACAGAAGAATATTAGGGCCTGGGATTTGCCTATGCTTCATGGATATTAAATGACAAATAGGCCATTTCCCTGCCCTTCTTTGCAGTTCTTCACAATGCCGTAAGCTCCAGATCAACTGCATATAGCAGCTCCCATTGATTTTCATTCCTGATCCTTTCGCTCAATACATCCATAGTGTAATACAAAAGAAAAAAATATCGTCTAGAACCATGAGTAATGAATTTATTGATACCACTAAAAGAAACAACTGACACGTCTGAAGAAGGTATGTGGGGATTTGGGTTTTTATCTTTATGCATAGGTATATTTGCATATGCACAGTTTTATGGAAGTATGTATGTTTGTGTTGCACATAAGAATTCTTAGGAAAGGGAGGTAATATCCTTATATAGGTAGAAAATTGACGCGCATACGCGTAAATAGTCAACATCCCGTAGACAGAACCCTCCCCAGACAAGGGAATCGATAGGGGTACTCCATCGTGTTCCAGTTATAAAATCACTTGCAAGTCATTAAGCAACAGAACTACATGAAACCCATCTTCCTAAACTTTCAATATATTTACGTAATGATACATTCTGTTTGGTGATTCATGAGTGAAACAGCATGAGATTTCTATTATCAAACGTGTGTATTCTCTCAAGATGAATTTGAAATATTTGATTGACATTACCTCATCAAAATCTATATAATTTTCTTCATACTCGTGTTCTTTCCCGTTTTAATTCTCCGAATTTAAAATTTTATTCTATCAGTTAACCCTCCAAGGGAAAAAAGGGAGGAGTTTCTTATCAAAACGCAAACGACGACCAAAAACAAACTACTATTCGCAACAGTTCAAGTTTAACGGAGAGTAATGGTTCATGTCCTGCATTAAGAACTCCGCTCTCTCCGGAACTTTAACGACCTGGTAAAGTTTAAAGTTGTTCTTCTGGTCACAGAATTTACGAGCCATTTGACTGTGTACGATGCTTAAAAGCACCGCAACTATCTGTTCGGAA
Source organism: Macrobrachium rosenbergii (assembly GCF_040412425.1). Taxonomy (NCBI): domain Eukaryota; kingdom Metazoa; phylum Arthropoda; class Malacostraca; order Decapoda; family Palaemonidae; genus Macrobrachium; species Macrobrachium rosenbergii. Next base: position 11,455,392 of record NC_089764.1, read on the forward strand.
AAGATAAAGTGGCCTTTCGGAAGCGAAAAACAAAGTTTTAGTCTCTGTTGATTAAACTGACTACCTACAAGTTCGGAGAAAAACTACTCTCTCTCTCTCTCTCTCTCTCTCTCTCTCTCTCTCTCTCTCTCTCTCTCTGTCTCTGTGTGTGTGTGTGCGTGTGTGTATGTGTGTGTCCTCTGCCGGACCATAATGGGATCCTCAAAAACTTCTGAAGTATTGTCTCAAGTAAATTTCAGGCGATTTCCCATCTCTCAAAAAGCAGTGTAAAGAACAAAACGTAAATCACTTTTCCTTGAAGACACGAAAACTATTATTACTACTACCATTGCTGCTATTTCTACAGCTATTATTTTTAATAATAATAATAATAATAATAATAATAATAATAATAATAATAATAATAATAATAATAATAATAATAATAATTTGATCACTAATATTGCCATTACTTAGTGTAATCGATAATTCCCTAAAGGCTCATTTTTTACACAAAGAAGAGGACCCAAGTGAAAAATCAATTCACTTAAGAAAATGAGCTTTGTGACCTGACGAAGTAGACAGCTCTCACTTTCGAAGCTCCCCTTGACCCTTCTTGTTAGCGGTACGAAGAAACCCATTTGCTTATCTCCATCACAGCTTTTACCCTACCAGCTTTGGATGTCAGCCACTGTGTTCTCCAGCTCCTCATCTCACCCATCCACAACCCCCATCTCTCTCCTCCCCCATTAGGGAGAGCCTCTTGTTACACTAAGGACATTTCTATTAAAACAATTTAATGCCTGCAAAAAATTTATTGGCATCTTATTGTCCCCTCTCAGTAAAGTTTTCTGGAATTTCTCACTCAGCTGCCATTAGCAACAATTACGAATCTTTTTCAAATGGAAATTTTCACTCATATGTATCTGGTCTATCTATCTATCTATCCATCTATCTATCTATCTATCTAGCCCCATTCTCCAAAGTGACCCAAGCAACAGAAAACAAATATTCCTAAGCCGCTGCACAAGAGAGTCAGTTTTTCATCTTTAACATTTTTAGTTTTCTGAAAAGAAAACTATTGTGCCGGCTTTGTCTGTCCGTCAGCACTTTTTTCTGTCCGCCCTCAGATCTTAAAAACTGCTGAGGTTAGAGGGCTGCAAATTGGTATGTTGATCATCCACTCTCCAATCATCAAACATACCAAATTGCATCCTCTAACCTGAGTAGTTTTTATTTTATTTAAGGTTAAAGTTAGCCATAATCGTGCTTCTGGCAACGATATAGGATAGGCCATCACCGGCCCTTAGTTAAAGTTTCAAGGGCGGCGGGTCATACAGCATTATACAGAGACCACCGAAAGATAGATCTATTTTCGGTGGCCTTGATTATACGCTGTACAGAAAACTCTATTGCGCCGAAGAAACTTCGGCGCATTTTTTACTTGTTACTTATTTCTTCAGCACAAAATTCCTCAGTCGCATTCACGTAAATAAGGAACATCATTTCATTCTAGAAAAAAATGTATATGAATCAGAAATTGTCAATTGTAAACAGAGGAGAAAATAATTCTCTGTCTGACCTCACAGGGATGGGGAGACAAAAGTGGCTGTTAAAAAAAAAAAAAGTTCATTTTGTAGTGAGGAGAAGGAAGGAGGAGAAAATGAAGCAATACGTCTTGCACAGACAAATAAGGCTCAGATAATACTTTAATAAGTGATGTTCTACTAAAAAATATATATATGAAATATTCTGTATATAGGTGCGAGCCTGCACGAGGTAGAAAGTTTAGATAATTGCATTAATGCTTTATATTCATGATTGTTTGCAAACCATAAGTGTCTGGTTTTCATAGTTCGTTTCACATTATGACTAGAGGGCCAATGGAGGATACTTGTGGAAAGTTAGCAGTAGGTTATTTTCAGCTTTATTCCATAGCTTTAAATAGTTACTAAGCAGTTGTGTCTGCAAGAATACTTGCGTATAAGCAGTAGCCTAAAGAAAGTGTTCAAAGATAGTTTTGAACTTAAACATTTTAAATTAGTGCACGAACAATATCTTATGAAAATTACTGTAAGGGATTAAGGTAAAAGAATACTGAAAGGAAACTGTATTCCTTTCCTCTTTCCTGAGATAGCTCTTTGCGCTGCTAAAATCTTCAAATATCAACCTTTTTTTTTTTATTTTCGTGAGACTTTTTATCCATTGTATCTTTTATACAACGAACCGTTCAATGAACAAAAAATAACAATCTTATTTATTCAACTTGTAGCTCTAATTGAGTAGCTCTGAAACCATCAAGTCACCTTTATACAATTAGATACAAATTATTTGTGGAATAATGCAGAGGAAAGAGCAGAATACACTCTTTCAGACCAGTGCATTTTATAAAGTGATTTACAAATTTGTCACTATGCTTCTCTGTTAATCTATAAGCAACTTTTCTCATTATAGTTTAAGATAATCCCTTCTACAAATAGTAGTCAATTTGCTACATCTTGGCTTTCAGATATATTCCTCATTCACATAGCATGTATGTCAGGAAATATCCCTTTGTATTCGGTTCCGTAACATCTGCACTGGTTTTTATACCTATTCCCTTGTCTTCCAAGGTGCCAGAACCTCATTTCCAACCTTTCAAGCAATTTCCATTGGACTCCCACGCATTCAACAGCCTCAGATTGGAAACTGATCTTGTCTTCCAAGTACTGGACACAAGCATTTGGCCCATGGTTGTCTGATGACTGTAATGACTGTGCGGTCCCGTTGACTGTAGGACCTTCGCTGGTAGTGTCCCAGTCTTGGTGGCTTGAGAAGATATTTCCTTTCTGAGTGTCTGAAAGGCGATGGCAATTAAATCCTCTCCATATTACTCAGGGAGGAAGTAAACTTTAATCTTGGGAGGATTTTTAAGTTCATAGACACACTGGACTCCTTAACAAAATATGATTTTCTTTTTTTATGGATAACTTAAAAGCTTTTATGATTTCAATTTTCTACAACTTTTGAGTTTTATATTTTTGTCCTTTTACAGCTTAAAAAAAATGTTGATTTATTAAAAAATAATTTCGGCGTCGAAATTACACACACACACACACACACACACACACACACACACACACACACACACACATACATATATATATATATATATATATATATATATATATATATATATATATATATATATATATATATATATATATATATATATATATATATATATATATATATATATATATATATATATATATATATATATATATATATATAATCATGATATATATATATAAATATATCTTTCATATATATATAATTCACGCTACTTCGGGAATATCCCCGACGGAGAATTATCACCGAAGGGGAATTTATAAGTGATAAATGGATCGTTACTGCCGTGTCTCGATACTTCTCTCGATGGCTCAGTGGGTAGAACGTCGACTGGAGTCGTTGGAAGGTAACTGTGTCGAGGGATCGAGACCGGACAGTACCGATCCATTTATCACTTATAAATTCCCCTTCGGTGATAATTCCCCGTCAGGGATATTCCCGAAGTGGCGTGAATTGGATATTAAACGACTTTTATAGCTTCATGATTGTATATAAATCACGGTGTGATAAAAATTTCATATATATATATATATATATATATATATATATATATATATATATATATATATATATATATATATATATATATATATATATATATACGTGTGTGTGTGCAGAAAGAGAGAGAGAGAGAGAGAGAGAGAGAAAAAATGTATGTTTTAACAATAAACAGTTAACCATATCAGATGCAGGCTGCAGAAAAAAACACAACAGTAGCCGAACGAAATGACAAATGAGCAACAGAAATTTTTTTTTTTTTTTGTGAATCCAAATCAGCCATTTGTGTGCACTGTAAAGCCGAAAAGAAGAGCGTTAATTATCCATTGTGCGTATTCTTTGAATAGTATCTTTATCGCATTGTTTTTGTAATGAACATTTGACTACTTTTATTTCCGTTTAGTTATTTTATTCTATACTCTTTTTTTTTGAAAGAGAACAGATGATGCCAATAATCAGTTAATTAATAAATGCTTTATGTTTTATCTCATTTTCTTTTTCGATGTTTTTTCCCCTTGAAGCACAATAAAATCCATTTCAGGGATAAAACTTTTATTTTTATTTAATTTTTCAGTTTTCTTTATAATTGGCGTCAATATACATCAGATAATATAATTTACCAAACCAGCTAATTGCTTGAATCATTATTTTCCAGGGTACATTAAATATTGTCTAATTTGTCCATCATGAAAAACTTATAAATGCATCCAAAAGAAAAAGTATTAGAAAACAAGCAGGTGCATTAGAAATGCAAATTAAACAAGGGAGATATCCGAAAGAAAATCTCAACTTCATTAAGCATTTATTGAAGGACACTTACAGAGCAAATGAAATGAGAGAATTTAATACGGCACGTGTTCCACTCCAGTTCTCTTCTCGTCCCTTAATTTGCACCGGAAATTTTTAAAGGCCTCTTCTCTCAGGACCTCCCCCCCTGTGGAAATAACCAGCAGTCCAAAGATTCTTGGGGCGAATGACGCATTCTGTCGGGAGAGGTATGATGGATAAAGAACAAAAATAACTGTCAATATATTTTGTGAATGCAGAATTTTAAAGATGTATTTGGAACATGCGTGAAGTATTAAATAATGAAATCTATGTAAATCGATTTGGTTTATGAAAATTTGGGGTTCCTACCCAAGCTCCAGGGCATTTTCAGACATTTAGTACTTGAGACAGAATAAAAGAGGGAATTGAAGTGGTTGGACAGCAAAGCAGAAGAATGAAATTAGGAACAGGGGTAAAGTAAAGGGCTAAAAAGTGGGTGTAGTTATAAGCCGAAGGGACGATGCAAACAACCTTTAACAATGCTTATAGTGCACCACATAAGGTGCAATAATGTACTACGTTTTGGGGGATTTATTGAATTAAGGTCAAATAATATTTCAGTATTATCTAATCATATTAGATTATCTATCCATCTATCTATCTATCTATCTATCTATCTATACATATATATACATTATATATATATATATATATATATATATATATATATATATATATATATATATATATATATATATATATATATATATATATATATATTATATATATATTATTTTATTTTATTTTTTTTTTTTTTTCTAACATCCATGTCTTCCTTTTAAGAAAGAAATATATACTTGGAAATCTTTTAAGGAAAAGAGAGGAGGGTTGAAAATCTTATAAAGACGTACAAGCGACTGCCATTCAGTAATGTGATGCCATGATACCAAAGAACATTAAATCAATCAAACGACTGGCAGGAATATTCTTCCGAATGAAAAATACTAATCCAAACGACAATCCGAATCGGATGAGACTTGATGTGCCCAGCGATTTTAAAGATAAGGTTTGTACCTTACGCTTCTTCAAACCTTTCGAAAGTTATTTAATCAGATAAAAGTCCAACACTTGTCGTTGAATATTGGAGTCCTTTCCTGACAGCTAGCTGCTTTGGATGAGTTCCCCCAAAGATTAAAGAGAATCTAACGTCTCTGCGTAGGATCATTGTATGATTCTTATACTGAAATCCAGTGCTAGCATATTTCATTTTAGGTCATACCGATCATCTTTTTTTTATTCTCAACTTCTTTAATAAGATCAGACTCTTATCAAGTTAATAACATGAGAATTTTCAAACCCAGTTTTAATGGAAATACAGAAAGGTTGATTACCTGAAAACATTAAAGATTATTTTCAACGCTTCAGTTAACGTTCCATAATCATTTCGGATAATTTAAATGCGATTAACGACTTCTCAGAATCTGCATAGGTCCTCTAATGCTTCATTACTGCTGATTTAGACCATTCGTCGTCCAATCTAATGACCTTAGCGACCTGCGTAAGTTCGTCCCGCAGATGGCGCAGGAGCGTTTGCTATTAAAGCATCCGTTCTAATAATTCGATTTCAATTAAGATAGGCGGCCCTTATTCACACATTTTGATTCCGATGAGTCGGGTGAATAACTCTCGAGTCAATCAGCTCAAGGAGTGGTACAAAGGGAGAGAGGTCAAGGTTCGCTAATTTTACCGATATCAGTTTTTGTGGATATTACCTCATGCTAACTAATTAGCACTCTTAGCTTGATGGTATCGAGATTCTGGTTGGCAGCCGTTTACTTAGGTGTATTTAAGGCATTTAATATACCTTGGTTTCATTATCCGTCTTTATTTGTAATATCCATGTATATTTATGAAACAGGACACAAGAAAAAAAAGTTTCTTATTTTAAAAAATTCTACTTATATAAAGGATATTACACAGAAAATAGGAAAACCTATTTGTCCTCCCATATTTTATCTTATTAAGTTATGAAGGACTGGGTGCTGTTCATATAATGACTAAACGTGGCACAAATCTTTTAGCACTTTTATTAATAAATACAATAGTTAGTTTTACCAGTGAACTTTTGTTTGAACGTACCTCAAAGTGTCAAGTATATATTGAAGAGATAAACCCATTGTTCTCTTCTCCCTTTAATGTTGCCTTGAATATGAAGAAAAAAGGTTTTGGAAACATTCTGCACATCTTCATACTCCCATCACCACATACATTTCATAATTTTTATTAATATTCTTCCGTTATTTGTATGTGATGTCTCGTAGAAATTTCCACATCCATCGTTATTCTCCAGTTACAGTTTCCCTTTCCAAATGCTGTTGCTGCTTTTATGGCGACTTTCATAGCCAGTATCTGACATATATATAATGAAATTTTTCTTGCATGCCTTAATCCAGCCTCTCTTTCTCACAGAATCGAAACTCTCCAGACTTTTTCTAAAGTCATGGCAGCCTCATTTTTTCAGTCCCTTTCGTCATCAATAATGAGCATCTAATGAAAATTTCGAAATAATTTACTTTCAACTCCACTACATCACTAAAAAGCAAATCCCCTTCTGCTTTCTTTGACCCTTTGCAATTTAGCTTTTTTCACAGTCACATAAAATCTGTGGGATACATTTTATTTTCTTGAGATAAAAAAGAATTTTTTCTTTTCCTTAGATTTTAATTACTCATGTGGAGTTCCCACACTGTATAGTCGAGATCGTTTCAAAATACAGTTCATTAAAGCTCTTATCTATTTATTTCTTTGAAGATTATCTTGATCATTATGATCTTGTTTGAAAGATTTATTTACTCCTTCAAATGGCAGAAAATACTTATTTTATTTTTGCCCTTTCAAATTAAGCTAATACAGCTATTGTTACCTCTTCTGATGCAGTTGTGCTTATTAATACTACAACTACCGCCAACAATAATAGTAATAACAATAATAACAATACGATTGATAAAAACGATAATTATAATAAATAATTTAAAGAGGTTTCATTAACGTAAGAAATGAGAGAATGCATTTCAAAGGATTTTCATTATTTATTAAATAAGAGGTATGGTTAAGAAAGAAAAGAAATCACTTTATCGTTCCTCTTCGGCAGAGTACTAATACAGTATTGTCTTAGAACGGATCAGCATACGCCGACGCACATACGTCAAGGTAAATGCTATTGAAATGCAAGTATTCATACACACACACACACACACACACACACACACACACACACACACACATATATATATATATATATATATATATATATATATATATATATATATATATATATATATATATATATATATATATATATATATATATATATATATATATATATATATACAGTATATATAAATGGACTAGCAATAGACATACGTATAATTATCGCTCATGTTACTAAGAATTATTCGAAAAGCATACATGTAATCATACCCAACCAAAATATAAAATTAGTTTATAAAGATTTGTCATTTTCGAAAACATTTACCTGCTAGTTAGTGGAAGGGAAAGAGCAGTGGAATCAATAAGACCGTCTTCCTACACTACGAGAAAATAGAAAAGGCACCAAACTCTTTTCCTTAAAACCTCATTACCTTTATCGGCTTACTTTCAAATAAACGACCTACGTAATCTTACCTGAGAAAGATTATCACGAGCATTTCTGTCCTAGATAAAGGATGAACTAAGATTAAGTGATAAATCAACTTCTTATTAATCTTTTGTATAATTATGTCATAATGAGGTTGGTTAAACCAATAAACAGTAATATATGTACAAACTTCTGAGAAAAAGACATTTGTATATATAGATAACAAAATAAACTAAAAGAAAGAAATACTTAACGCAACGTATTTTATTTTTCCCAGACCCTCTGACAGAGGTCGACAACGAGCGAGAGTTAAAGCCACCCTCCAAAGAATTCAGAAAAGAGCTGGTCCTTTTAAACACTCCCATGTTATCTCGAAGGATCTCCATTTGGCAGTCTCCAAACTCGAGAGAAAGCCTTGGAAAGTGTGGTCAGGAATTCATGAAAATTCAAATAAAACCTTAAAAAAAC
>NC_089764.1:11464352-11466852 GCF_040412425.1 Macrobrachium rosenbergii
TATATATATATATATATATATATATATATATATATATATATATATATATATATATTCCGTGCGTTCGTCCTCTGTGCTTCATATCTATATGCCATAACATCAGAAGCACCAAATCTTTTTGGGTCTCTTCTCACTTCTCTCGTCCCGTGAAGCATGTGCTCGTCCCTTATTCTGAGTGCTGAGAAATTTTAAAAACTTATTTTGTTATGTCCAATAAAATACATATGCACTTGAAAAGTATTGTTGATGAAAAATTGTGATGTAATAACGTTAAGATATTGTTGGGATTTATTCAAACAGACTGGGTAAATCAAAAACAAAATTTCAGTTAATTGGAATTTATGAGTATTTCGCAAATTGTCCGATTTAAACGTTTAGAGATGAAATCGTTTAGTATGCAGCTTCATTTATTAAAATCATTAATACGTGCTTGCAAAAACTTTCATGGCATACTGAGCCTTAAAAACAATTTTTTTAGGAAGCACAATAATCCTAGAATGTAATAGCAAATCAGAACTCCATCAGTAGGCCACAGACAATGATCTTGGCGTGTTGACACTTATTTCTCCATAAAAATTTTGAATTCGTGGTACAGTGGAAGCAAAAACACACCAAGCCCTTCTCACCTTTCAGTCTGTTTCAGTTACTTTTATTTATCAACAACAAGACTGTTTAGACAGGTTGTCGTGAGATGACGTGTTGAAAACAAGCTCTGTAAAGCTGATGAACGAAGGAAAATGAAACCGTCTACCTTTTGCTCGGAAACTTAAGTAAAAAAAATTATGTTCGGGAAAAAGTAAATGCCAATCAAACTGAAATTAGTACAAAAATGCAGTAATGAGGGCAAGTCTGTAAAGTGAATAGGTACTGTAAGATAAAAAAGAAAACATTGAATTTGGTTAAAATCTTTGATGCATAAGAATATTAGATTTATATTTACGGTGAACATTGTAACCTGTGGCACCGCAACTCTCAATTCGGCAGTGATAACATCATCTATAATGACAATTGTAATGACTTGGCCGACAAGCATGACTTAAAATTTACAAGGTTACTTAGGTTATATTAATGCTGTTGATCACTTCGCGGTAGGATAGGCTAGGGATATATTATAACTTAGTTAGGACACTCTTCTCTGGGTGGTTAGTCTGCTGCCACTCATTTGACAGCAACCAGAGGTTTCACAATAATACCGGTAAGTAGGTACACAGGCTAACATAATATAACATTATAGACTAATGAATGTGCATAGTACAGACTATCCAGATCACACTGGCGCTAATCTATAATAACACTTTAAAGTAGGCAAGGGAATGGGAAAAGGATTGGTTAGTATGGCATTATAGGATAGGCGCTAAAATAAGGATAATTTAGTGGAATTACCTAAAGCAACATTTAGCCAAGTACTCTGCAACATGGCTTCACACATGCTGTTGCTATGTTATCTATATAGCACCCTCTAGAATAATATCTACCCACTACAATTAGGTAATGTTTCTCTTAGTGAAAATAATACAATTGCTTTTATATAATAGGAAGGAAACTGAAAGACATACTTCTTTATATATATATATATATATATATATATATATATATATATATATATATATATATATATATATATATATATATATATATATATGTGTGTGTTTGTATATATATATATATATATATATATATATATATATATATATATATATATATATATATATATATATATATATATATATATATATATATATATATAATTGCAGACTACTCCATTAAAACAATAAACCATGAAGATATAAAGAAGAATATAAGGGAATTGCATGTTAACAGCTGCAGGAATATCTTCTCTAGTTAAACAGTTTCCCTCAAAAGTAATGAAGGAATTCGTTGAGAGATTCATAGATAAGAGTGAAGAAATTGTAGCCATGAATAATTCAACTTGCATTTTCGTCGAAAGCAAGAGTATTATATGCGGATTCATGAAATTCCAATAGTAATTACTAAACAGGTAAAATATGGGAATTTACTCGTGGAGTTTTCCCACAGAGCATAATTGTAAGCTGCAAAAAATATGAACATTGTAAAAGAAACAAAAGATCGAAGGTGAAAATTATTTTCAAAGTTTTAAACGCTTAAATATTAAACCAAGAGTATGGAGTATTCCGTTCACAAAATTACCATCATGAATACTTAATGGGGAGTTTAGAGTTCTTTGGCAGAGAATTGGACGTGAAGAGACAGAATTCATGTATAGGATAACTTGCACGCCAACAGTGTAGGGAAGTTCGGAAGTTGACAGACCGTGAATGAAATGAGATTAGTTATTTCTCTGTCAGAGTTCACACATAACGAGGAACAAACATGTCTGAATTACAAAGACTAAGCAAGAATAAAATAAAAAAATACAACTGATCATAAAGAACCAATGTAAATGAACGTACTTTCATATAACATTCGCTCGGAGGGAAAAATGGTTTGGAAGACAGGAAAAAACATGAAACATCGGACT
>NC_089764.1:11471852-11506852 GCF_040412425.1 Macrobrachium rosenbergii
AGGGCACGTCTTCCAGCATGACGTCCTTTTGCTCTGGTTTCTCTGTCATACAGCAAGTGCACTTCTTGAGGCTCGCCCCAAAGGAGGTCTCTGCCTAATAGATAGTGGTACCCTGGCTTGATGGAGCTTACCACACCAAAGCAATGCTCTGTTGTGCCCCTAGGTGTGGTGACCTGGAGCTGGACTGTAGGGCTGTCCAGGGTAGTCCCTGCTACCCAGCTGATTGTCCATCTCTTGTTTTCTTGGATGGTTTCCCCATCTAGCACCCGCAGCCAGGTGATCAAGCTAATGTCTGCCTCTTTGTCTACCATAGTTGGCAGCTCCTTGGGCAGGGTGGAGCCATCAAGGGGTGCCACTGAAACCACCTGGGAATCGGACCACTCCTTTGGTGGCATGGCATACTTGATGATGTTGATGTGCTTAGCTTTGTTATGTTTAGAACAGGCTGCGAATCCTGTGGACCAATGACCCGAACCTCCCCAGTCCTTGCACGGGCCCTTCCCAGGGTCCTTACTGGCTGTGGTGCCCTTGGGTTGTGAGGCTGGCTTTGAGGTAGGGGGGAGGATCCTTGGAAGCCCTTGGATTCCTGGTAGGGCTTGGAGGAGTGATGAGGGGTGGACTTCTTGGCAGCTCCCCCTTTAAACCAACAATCAGATTCTAAGTGACCCACCTTGCGGCAATGGGTGTATGGAGGAGGGTTGAAAGAGGGCCTGTTTTATGGTTGGGCTGGCACTGTTGGATGACTGGGAGGCACTATGCTCCTGTTAGAGGTGCTCAAATAAGGATGGTAGGTTCCCAGGTATCAGCCATATGGCAGCAGTCAGTAAATGACTTGGGCTGTTTGTCATTGATATGCACTGCCATAGAGCCAGGGGCGTACTGGAAGAAATCCCCCAGCTGCACATGATTTGCTCCTTCCTCAAAGGTAGACCCAAAGAGAATGGAGCAAATATGTAGGATTCAGGGATGGCCCACAACCCTCGTTAAGGGTTGGGCCCATGATGCCTCTCCACAGAAAACTCCTGGAGATAGTTGCTGTTTCCTTCTGACTAAGCCTCAGATTTAATTAACTACCCACTATTTTTTCCCATTTTACTGGCAGAGACCATTTCTCTAATCCTTAGGTCAAAGCCAGTGACACCAGCTGGAGCTAAGCCGCAAGGAACTTCCTGAAACTTTATAAGGAACCAGCTCTCCACATCAGCATTTAATCTGCATCTTGCTACGAAAAATTGCTGTCCATCAGACAATTGACCCTTTGACAGGGCAGGCGCTCACTTTCCATTCACACTTGACGAATCGTGACCCTAGCACCGGACGCTGCTCAAAAGAAGCTCAGATCTCTTCACCCAGACTCTTGTGTTCAAGCATCACCAGGAAGCAGACATCATATGTTCAGGGGAAGGAAATGGTTAACCAGTGTACTTTTTCTGTGACTTGCTTTTATTCTCTCTCTCTCTTTCATTTCACAACTCAAGTAAATCCCTTGCATCTTCGACTCAAACAGTGAATGTATTATAGTCAGTGTGTGTGGTCCTTGAAAGAGTGCATAACGTAACTTATTCCCCTTTACCTAGAAGTGAGTAGATTAATGCAATACCCTCTAACTTGTGTGTTAACTCATTCCTAGACAGATAATACTTTGTTAGTAGTCTTATCTAGAATTATTTCACATCCAGGAGTGTTATCAGTGCCATTTACCAATGTGGCTGTTTTTCTGTGTTCCTGATTGCCAGAGGAATCCACCTGAACCCACGGCTGATATCATTACATTGCTGATTATCTTAATGACCACTTGTATGTGGCCATTTACATACACCCTTTTGTGTATTATTATTTATTATTATTATTATTATTATTATTATTATTATTATTATTATTATTATTATTATTATTATTATTATTATGACTTCCGAGCGGGGACTGCGTTTTGCGTTATCTATGCTAATTATAGCCTTACAAAACCCTCGGAAGACCACTAACAGAATGGATAAAAACAAAGCTAATAAATGGAAGGTCGCCAAGTGAGAATATGTTTCGTAACACTATTTTATTTTACACCCACAAGATGGTAAATTTAACAGTGGGAATGATGGATAAATCTTACTAAGATAAAACATGAGAAAAAGGCACAACAGTAATTAACTGAGTTGGTGATTAACACATCAACTCTTTTGTGTTAAGTTGATGTGTTAATCACCAACTCAGTTAATTACCGTTGTGCCTTTTTCTCATGTTTTATCTTAGTGAGATTTGTCCATCATTCCCACTGTTAAATTTACCATCTTGTGTGTGTAAAATAAAATAGTGTTAAGAAACATTCTCACTTGGAGACCTTCCATTTATTAATTTTTCTTTTATCCATTCTGTTTGTGGTCTTCCGAGGGTTTTGTAAGGCTATAATTAGCATAGATAACGTAAAACGCAGTCCCCATCAAAAGTCATAATATATAATAATATATATATATATATATAATAATATATATATATATATATATATATATATATATATATATATATATATATATATATATATATATATATATATATATATATATATATATATATATATATATATATATATATATATATATATATATATATATATATATATATATATATATATATATATATATATATATATATATATATATATATATATATATATATATATATATATATAAACAGCATCATTCATGAGATTGTAAAGGTCAAGGATCGTCATAAGTTGATCTGATTGACTCAGATAACAGCATCAAAAACAAAGTCTTGATCTATATATTGACTCAGATAACAGCATCAAAAACATAATATATAACATATATATATATATATATATATATATATATATATATATATATATATATATATATATATATATATATATATATATGTATATAATATATGTGTGTGTGTGTGTGTGTGTGTGTGTGTGTGTGTGCGTGTGTGTGTGTGTGTGTAGGGAAAATCAGTTTGTTATTGCTCTAGCTTTGATGCTATTATCTAAGTTAATCGGATCAGCTCAAGGTACAGAATCCGTGATCGTTACGATCTCAAACATGAAGCTACTGAAGCAGAAAAACAGGACCGTTATGTTATGGTCAGTTCAAGGTTTTCCAGTATTCCAGCCGATGTTGTAAGCTTATTATTTTATGTTAAACGTATTTAAAAGGAAAATTTGAGAAAAGTAATTTAGATTATTTAGTTTAACTGCTTAATGACAATTATAAAGACAGTCCAAATCGAAAAGGGGCATCCTATCATGGAAGCTGAAATATTTCAATTTGTCGAAGGAGATTTACTGTAGCAAGTGGGAAGAAATTGCACCTATAAATCATGTTCATCCAACATTTATAAATTGTCCTCAATGATTTAAAGATGATGAAATACATTTTTCCTTAGCAATCATAGATATATTTTGGAGTAAGTCCTAACCTGAGATGTCAATTAATTATAAAACTGTCTTTCAAATGGGATATATCTATTCCTATTTTTCCCTTGTGTAAATATCCATATGACCAATTACTATCTAAATCACTTATTACTGAGAGACAATACGACAATATGTTTAAACATAATTGAGCACTTCTGGCCTTCAGACATACAAGTACTTTTTATGCAAGCGTGCGTATGCAGTAGTTGAGAAAGATATACAGATCGAACACTTAAAAAATATAAATATAATGATAATGGAAAAACTGAATATTCTTATTAGGTTCCACTAAATAACCTCGGGAGCTGACATGTATTTTCGAGTTCTGGAAACTCGAGAAAGCACCCTGTGCTCCATTATGTAAGAGCAACAGAGGATAACGTATTCAGCAGATCATTCGACTGATGGATTTCACGGCATCCAAACATGATACGATGTTGTTAGAGTCCTAACTCTTACCACTGAGCAACGGAAGCTGCACGACTATAGTTTTAAGCCGCTTTCTAAAACGCTGCCTGGAATTACAGCCAAAGGAAAAGGAGCGAGGAGCGACCTGAATGGGGATGAGATGAAAAGCTTTTATAACTCAGGAAACTCCAGATGAAGAGCATAAAGGAGAGCCTTCCCAAAGGCAAGAATATCTTCAGAGTATCTGGTAAGATTCGAAGACTCTTTGGCTTGGTCCTTCCACAATGTGAATTAACTTAAGTAAAGTTACTTTAGTTTCCTTAAGATTTTTCAAGGCCTTTTTAAAGCTGATATAGAAACCTCCATATTCTTCATCTTATACTTAAGATATTCAAGTTCTTCTACATTCGATATTACAATATTGTACACACGTTCAGCTTGGGTATGTTTTACCTGGGTTTTTAAACCTTGTAAAATTAGTATTAGTTCATCAATTTTATACCTAATTACAGATAAGCAATGTTTTAGTCATCTTATTATTTTGGGTGTCATTTTGTAATGATTCATTCTGGTTAATAATTCGTGGGTGAAAAATAAGATTTCTAATATCAAACGTGTATATTCCCTAAACTTGAATTCAAAATATAGGAGTAATATTATCACATGCTAGATTAGGCTAAGCTCTTAATGCAATTCACTTCCTTTGTTTTTTCCGGCAAAATGGACATAATACTGTATTGTGAGCCGATTATCAGGAATACGAATGCGAAACTGTAATAGTCTGGAGGCTCTGACATGTACAGCACGCAAAACATACGAGGAAAATTGAATTCCTGATGAATTATAATTAGTGTAACACACGTCTTCTGATTCATTTCAAAACTTATTATTCAACTCCAAGTACACTTAACTGATCGAATTAATCATGTTTCTGCTAATACTGATACTTATTTTACATCCATTCCCTTGAACCTCTCCTAAGAATTTACGAAACTGTATTTTGATCTATGCTAAAGGGTCGGTTGCCTTGATGCGCCTACTCCAGCTACTCGAAAGCATCTTCCTCAACTTAACCCTTCTTTACCAAATCTTCCTACACTCTGCCATTGCATCTAATCATTTGGCTCCCTCTTGACCTTCCCCCAAAAGGCTCTGCTCAAGCCCTGTTCATTCCTCCCCCCTCACTTATCCTTACCACATGCCAATACCAACTCAATCTCGACTCTGTTATCTTATCAGGAACCTTTCCTTACTACACTTCTCCCAGTTTCTACATTTTCAAGCCTCTAGCGCGGTTAAATCCTCAATATCCATTTCAGCATCCTCATTTCTGTAAGCTCTAGTTTCTGTCTCTCCTCCCTTCTTAACCCCATATCTTCACTATGCATCATCATTGGCCTGATTACAGAGCTAGAAATCTTTATTTTAATTTTATTTAGCATTATCTTATCACACAATAACCCCCCAACTTACTTTTATCCTATTTTCAACGTCATCTTAACACCCTTCCTCCTGGCTTAAAGTAGAACCTAAGTAACTGAAATACTCTGCCAGTTTTAAATCTGAGTCTCTTCTGTCTTGTACAAATAACCTAGCTCTTTCTGCCTACTGGACTCCATAACCTCAGTTTTGCCCACAATTACCCTCAGGGCATCAGGGAAGCTTTGGAAATATGACCCCAATATCTTCTCATACAGAGGAAACACGCTGTCACGCTGGTGAAAGACAAACAGGGGAACAATATCTCTAATCCTGTCCTTTCCAAAGGAGCACTCCCACCGGGTGAGAGAAACAAGGCGAGAGGTTTGTTTACGCAACTTTATCCAGAAGATGAAAATCGTAAAGCTAGAAAATCTGGGCAAAATTGGCTGGTGATGTACGAGTAAGATCCGGCAGTATTTCTTGCTAGAATGTCGATTTGCACCAACTTGCCTTTTCTCGGTTACTATCAACGTCTTGGCGACCTGAGGAACGTGCTTCTATTGGTTTTGCCTTGTCCCACCTATCGCTCTCTCTCTCTCTCTCTCTCTCTCTCTCTCTCTCTCTCTCTCTCTCTCTCTCTCGTTACTATCAACGTCTTGCCGGCCTGAGGAACTATTGGGTTTTCTCTCTGTCTCCTCTTATCGCTCTCTCTCTCTCTCTCTCTCTCTCTCTCTCTCTCTCTGTTACTGTCAACGTCTTGCCGGCCTGAGGAACCTGCTTCTACTGGTTTTGCCTTGTCCCACACGTCTCTCTCTCTCTCTCTCTCTCTCTCTCTCTCTCTCTCTCTCTCTCTCTCTCTCTCTCTCTCTCTCTCGGTAACTATCAACGTCTTGCCGGCCTGAGGAACGTGCTTCTATTGGTTTTGCCTTGTCCCACATATCGCTCTCTCTCTCTCTCTCTCTCTCTCTCTCTCTCTCTCTCTCTCTCTCTCTCTCTCTCTCTCTCTGTATTTCGTAGTTCTGGTAGTAAACGTATCTAGCTAGCAAGTAGGCGACTCATGTTCTACTCTCGAGCTGGATGCGGGGGGAGTGGGTGGCAGACAGGAGTGTTCCCTAAAAATCCATTCCTCTGTTGATCTAAGTAATAAATTATGTACTCAGTTGTTAGACAACTCTCGTGGGTCGCCGGAAGGATCGAGAGAGAGAGAGAGAGAGAGAGAGAGAGAGAGAGAGAGAGAGAGAGAGAGAGAGAGAGAGAGAAAGCGCGAAGGAGGTAGATAACTATTTAGAGTATGTATTGCTCTGTCAAAATTGTATACCTTCAAAACTTAAGGTCCTTGACGAGGCAATCACCACCTCTTCCTCTCTCTTTTTAATGATTCCCTTTTAGTATGGAGCAAAATTGCTCAATGGTGCGTTAAAATTTTTGTCTTTACCTTTAACTTTTTTTTATAGTATAATTCTCACTAACCTTTTTCATATGTACATATGTCCCATTAACGATTCGATTCAATGGAAATGTAAATGTCAAAATAATTGTCAGTTGTAAAAGCCGAGTCTTTAGTTATCAAAATGGAGTCATCTATGCTAAAATATATATATTTTTAAATATTCTGATTCTTCTTTTATTTTTTCAGGCAGCCACCAATCACTAACAAACAGAACCCGCCTCGCCCCCAAAAAAAAACACAAAAACACACCCCGTAAAAGAATGCTACTCCTGTCTATCAAAAAACCATTATTCCAGTGTGCCTAATAGATTAATTTTGATTAAAATTCTTAAAATACAAGAAGACAAAAATTAATATAATATGACAATTTCAGAGATGCAGCCTCAAAATGGCATCGTAACTGAACCACAGTGAAGCCATAAAAGTTTTCAAAAGGAAATGAAATTTTCATTACAAAGTTTCACCTCTCATTAATGAAAAATACTTTTTAGTTAACAAGAGCGCAGAATTTTAGGTTTTATTTTTTGTTACAGATAAAATCAAATGGGTAAAAAAAAAATACAACTGTGCCGAAATCTGCCAAAATAATGAATATTGGTTGTTAGAATTTTGATGAATTCATGTTTGACCTTCTATAATTTGTCCTCTTTAATTCTATAACGCTATACATGGAAGATATATTAACCATTATATATATTAAAAAAATATGCCACTGTACGCGTTATATGAGAATAAATAAAGAAGTATCCACTGAAACCAGCGTATGAAACGTTTTAATACCATATTAAAATGAAGAGAGTGCTGATTAAAATAAATGACACGAGAGACGGAATATCAGCCAAATAAAAGTTTTATGTAATTTATCCAAGTGTTAAAAAAATTCTGTTGTTATTTCCTTTATTCTTTATGAAAACAATCTACTATTCGTTACTGTAAATAAATAAATGCAGATTGAAATAACTTAGAAATTAAAGTAAATTTATTTTTCCGTTATTATATTTTTCCTTTCTGTTTCCTGCTCTGCTCCCTTACTCTAACCAAATTCAAAACATTACTTTTCTTTCACACTGAGATCGTTTAGCCATCCCAGAATTTAGTTGATGATAAAAGGAATCTCATTTTCCTCTACAATTTCCGTTGCCAGAAAGACAATGGTGAAGACTATAGGCATAAAATAAGTAGCTTTTCTTGTTTGCAAATCATGGTGTATTGTCAGCAATACATTTAAGATCCTTTAGCTTTAAGAATACTACTGTCCTCATCGTTAGTTCCATTCCCTCTGACGATAAGCACAGTATCCCCGTAAGCCCTGAGGATTTTAAGTGTATTGTTAACAATCTACCAAGATTTACATACAAGAAAGGGTCTTATTTTGCCCTCAAAAGTATTATCATTGTTATGAAAGTAATTTGCATATTATTACAGTTTCGTTGTGTAACTTTCCCATATTGATTATGGGCCGTATTAAACACATCTGCATATTTTTACAAAACAACCCTCTGGTCAAATGTTCTACAAAATCTGAGTGCCTGTTGTGAAATTCACATGTTTTTTGGTTCTGTATGTCACATTACAGTAAATGTCCTTTTAAATAACTGACAAACTACGCACTAGAAGAAAGTAAAAAAAAACTGCTATTCTCTGCAATGAATTTTCGTATACCGAATGCAAGATAACAACTTACATCAAGAACAGTATTAGATAACAATATTGCAACTATTCTACACGATTTTAACGGAAAACATGAAAAACACGTTTTCATTAATGCCATAAAGACAGACACAAACGTATTCTAGAAGGCAACTCAAGGTGTTTGGTCTTCTTCAGCAACTTCAACAACCTCCAAGGCTTTCAATTCAAGCTCTCGCATGGCTAGGCCTCCTTTCAAATTCTCTTAGTACCCTGTTGTCTGTTTCAGCGCACCTTCCCTTTCATGAAGCTGATAACAATTTTTAATATTGCACCGAACATAACTGGAACTGTCGAGTTTCATTTTGAATATATTCACATCTGTTGTTTAAAACAGAAATAAGTAGTATACCATAATTATGGTTATTCATTGCAAATGATCATAGTAAATGCATCGCCTGTCCGAGCGCAAAAAACAGAGCAGATCTTCGATGGAAAACTTTGCAGTTTATTCTCATCCTATTTTTCCGCGAAAGTTTCTTCTCCGCTTACCTTCATGGATGTTTAAATCGAATGCATTCTGCCTCCATCAGTCTCAATAATACCGTTGGTTTAGATTCATTTACACCCGCCACCCCCCATCTCTCTCTCTCTCTCTCTCTCTCTCTCTCTCTCTCTCTCTCTCTCTCTCTCTCTCATTTCAAATAATTCTCCATTAGTATAAAGCGAAGAAATTCTGTAACGATTCTGAAGTAAATTTTAACCATTGACTTTCAGTTGCAGTTATGTATAAAATTAGTTTTTGTAATTTATCTGAAGCATGCACTTAGTGTATTTTTCAGATTAATCCTGTCCAAATTAACCCCCTTATTAAAGATTGGCAAGAATATTGCTCTCTCTCTCTCTCTCTCTCTCTCTCTCTCTCTATCTTATATATATATATATATATATATATATATATATATATATATATATATATATATATATATATATATATATATATATATATATATATATATATATATATACAGTTTTATATATATATATATATATATATATATATATATATATATATATATATATATATATATATATATATATATATATATATATATATATATATATATATATATATATATATATATATATATATATATATATATATATATATGTGTGTATATGTGTGTGTGTGTGTGTGTGTCTTCTGTTTCAAACTGTCACTATGGAATAAATCGGATGAATTACTTTTAAAATGATTCTTCAAAAGCATTTACATTATTAAATCATTATCGAATTTACATGAAGTATAAGTCGATTTTGGCTAAAAACTTAAAATTTCTATTAGAAGAATAAGGAATCAAGATTCCTTCTTCCACAGAATACCGGTAAAGGCATTTTTCCTTGTAGCACACATCCACCCCCACCCCTGATCCCCTTAACTCCCTTCCTTAAACACACCCTCACCCTACCCTATCCGTCCCCCCACCGTTGAAGCTCATACGAGTTTACAAGAAGGGAACATACAGAGCTCTTAATCGTATTACGACGGGGAAAAAGGAAAGGAGTCGCCGTTTCATCATGAAATTTATGGAAAGCTATTCCACACCAGAGTGAGTTCCGTCCGCTGCTAATGAATGCAATTTGGAAGGGCAACGTCTAGCATAGGAAGAAATCCTATTGCCTTATTAACGTTCATTAGTCTATTCTAAACTCTTATTTTCCCTTTCAGATTGCGTCTGCTCTCTCTCTCTCTCTCTCTCTCCTTTTCTTTTGGCCAAGTCAGTTTCAAAACTATTTAATATTGCTGAAATTTATTTGAAGTATAAACCTTCATAAATTCTAGAGATTAGCAGAGTTAAAAACGTGTTCTGAACTGTAGAAAACTCAACAGGATTTCATGAGTAATGTTTTAAGTCTAAGCAGGAGATGACCTAAAATACCTGGATGGAATCAACTTTATGCTTTACACCTTTTATAAAATTTCATGATATGCAGAAAATTTAGTTCTATCGTTTCAGAAACGAATAAAAATAAATAAAATAAATAGATAAAAAGAGAAGAAAATGGCCAGAAGGATTAGACTATGATTTAGGGCAGTGGTTCTTAAAGAACCAATTATGTATAGATCCCAGGGACCTACAGCTTGAAATGTTCCGCAGAATACCGGTAAAGGCATTTTGCCAACTATAAACTGTAAACACATTATTTGCCACTGTTGAAACGAGTTTAGAATGAATATATGGACCAGAAATAAATTGGTGTTAATTCTTCATCAACTTTATATTCTATTATTTCAGTTTTATAAAATTTAAGTTGAAATGAAAAAAATTTAGAATTTCTGGCATTTTTTATCGTTTCAGAAAACAGAATTTAAAAAAAAAAAAAAAATAGGATAAAAGATTCTTGAAAATGTTCCACTTCCTCGCCTCCCTATGATTTAAGAATCACTGATTTAGAGAAAACGTTTCTTTAATCCATATACTATTTCCACTCTGCTAGTTACGTCAAGCAGGTTATTCTAAATCATTTAACTGTATTGGAAGCATTTTTGCGTTTGGTAAACACCATACGTAAGGTAAACACCATATTACACATGGTTAATGGAGTATATCTCATTATTTGATATAATTCATTTTGTTCAAATAGCTAGATAATAAACTTCAATACATGAAATTATTTATAGTACAACTGTCAACCTATTCAGTTTAGCACAATATTTTGTTTAACAATATGATAACTTTTTAGTGAGTGCCAACAAAATTTTACTTTTTTTTTAGTGCTACATCACAGGATCACTCACCAATCGGCTAACGAATCTTAATGAATGGGAAAAACTGGAGTAACGCGCTTAGTTTAACTTAGTTTAACCAGACCACTGAGCTGATTAACAGCTCTCCTAGGGCTGGTCCGAAGGATTAGATTTATTTTACGTGGCTAAGAACCAACTGGTTACCTACCAACGGGACCTACAGCTTATTTTGGAATCCGAACCACATTATGACGAGAAATGAATTTCTTCGAGTTTCTTGAAAGATAATATACTGTATATCGCTTTGTTATGTCGACATTTCTTGAAAGTGAAGAACGAATAGTAATGAGGTTGAAATAAAAAAGAAAAAAATTCGCTTTGTTAAAGTGACTGAAAATTTTAAAACATGAAAGAAAATAAATTACAAAATGAATTATTTGAATGAGTGGGTATCGCAAAGATATTATGATGAAATATTGATTATGGATTTACAGACAAAGAAAACTTCGTGCAGAAGAAGGAGTTGGTAATGTTATTCAATTTACTTTAAATGTCAATTGCATTCGTAAGTTGTTACAAAAGTATCAAGGAATAAGACAAGGATCGGGAAATAACCCGCCACCCTTTTCATGAACACAGTATGTCTACGAAAGTGAAGTTTAGAGGGGATCAGAAATCAACTAAGATTAAGCAGTAAAAAATGCAAGAGGATAATCATCAAAAAAGAAACTCCAGAATCATAACCAACAGCTACGCTAAAATAATTTTGTGATAACATCCTAGAATGAGATGTAAAGTAAGTATTCGCAATACATTCAAAGCTGGAAATAGGTATGTCTATAGTGTACATAAAAGAGTATAATACCATTACCACCTTTAATGAATCCTTAATAATTCTGGAAATATTAACTAATTGTATTACAGAAGGATTGGTGAGAATGACTGGAGGAAGAATGTCTGCAGCTCAGTTGCTGCAGAGAGCCGGAAATAGAGAGGAGTGGCGAGCCATGATTGCCGACGTTCTTGGGGATATGGCACTTGGATGATGATGATGATGTATTAACAGAAGAATATTAGGGCCTAGGATCTGCCTATGCTTCATGGATGTTAAATGACAAATAGGCCATTCCCCTGCCCTTCTTTGCAGTTTTTCACAATGCCGTAAACTCCAGATCAACTGCATATAGCAGCTCCCATTGATTTTCATTCCTAATCCTTTCGCTCATTACATCCATAGTGTAATACTAAAAAAAAAAAATATTGTCTAGAACTATGAGTAATGAATTTATTGGTACCAAAAAAGGTATGAAAGATGAAAGATAAAAGAAACAATTTGTTTTTATCTTTATGCATACGTCTGAAGAAGGTATGTTGGGGAGTTTGGGTTTTTATCTTTATGCATAGGTATATTTTTGCATATGCAGTTTTATGGAAGAAATTATTTTCGCTATAATGTAGTTCGAGTAAGCTGTAGGTCCGTTGCTAGGTAACAAATTGGTTGTATGTTGGTGTTTGCTCAGTGGTCTGTAAAACCAAGGTATACTTAATTCTTATGTATGAAAGGCACATAAGAATTCTTAGGAAAGGGAGGTAATATCCTTATATGGGTAGAAAATTGACGCGCATACGCGTAAATAGTCAACATCCCGTACACAGAACCCTCCCCAGACAAGGGAATCGATAGGGGTACTTCATCGTGTTCCAGTTATAAAATCACTTGCAAGTCATTAAGCAACAGAAGTACATGAAACCCATCTTCCTAAACTTTCAATATATTTACGTAATGATACATTCTGTTTGGTGATTCATGAGTGAAAAAACATGAGATTTCTATTATCAAACGTGTTTATTCTCTCAAGATGAATTTGAAATATTTGATTGACATTACCTCATCAAAATCTATATAATTTTCTTCATACTCGTGTTCTTTCCCGTTTTTATTCTCCGAATTTAAAATTTTATTCTATCAGTTAACCCTCCAAAGGAAAAAAGGGAAGAGTTTCTTACCAAAACGCAAACGACGACCAAAAACAAACTACTATTCGCAACAGTTCAAGTTTAACGGAGAGTAATGGTTCATGCCCTGCATTAAGAACTCCGCTCTCTCCGGAACTTTAACGACCTGGTAAAGTTTAAAGTTGTTCTTTTGGTTATAGAATTTACGAGCCATTTGACTGTGTACGATGCTTAAAAGCACCGCAACTATCTGTTCGGAAAAGATAAAGTGGCCTTTCGGAATCGAAAAACAAAGTTTTAGTCTCTCTTGATTAAACTGACTACCTACAAGTTCGGAGAAAAACTACTCTCTCTCTCTCTCTCTCTCTCTCTCTCTCTCTCTCTCTCTCTCTCTCTCTCTCTCTCTGTGTGTGTGTGTGTGTGTGTGTGTGTGTGTGTGTGTCCTCTGCCGGACCATAATGGGATCCTCAAAACTTCTCAAGTATTGTCTCGCTGTTAATCAAGTAAATTTCAGGCGATTTCCCATCTCTCAAAAGCAGTGTAAAGAACAAAACGTAAAATCACTTTTCCTTGAAGATACGAAAACTATTGTTACTACTACCATTGCTGCTATTTCTACATCTATTATTATTTAATAATAATAATAATAATAATAATAATAATAATAATAATAATAATAATAATAATAATAATAATAATAATAATAATAATAATAATTTGGTCACTAATATTGCCATTACTTAGTGTAATCGATAATTCCCCAAAGGCTCATTTTTTACATAAAGAAGAGGAACCAAGTGAAAAATCAATTCACCTAAGAAAATGGGCTTTGTGACCTGACGAAGTAGACAGCTCTCACTTTCGAAGCTCCCCTTGACCCTTGTTAGCGGTACGAAGAAACCCATTTGTTTATCTCCATCACAGCTTTTACCCTCACAGCTTTGGATGTCAGCCACTAGATTCTCCAACTCCTCTTTTGACCCATCCCCAACCCCCATCTCTCTCCTCCCACATTAGGGAGAACCTCTTGTTACACTAAGGACATTTCTATTAAAAGAATTTAATGCCTACAAAAATTTTATTGGCATCTTATTGTCTCCTCTCAGTAAAGTTTTCTGGAATTTCTCACGCAGTTGCCATTAGCAACAATTACAAATCTTTTTAAAATTGTAAACTTTCACTCATATGTATCTATCTATCTATCTATCTATCTATCTATCTATCTATCTATCTATCTATCTATCTATCCCTGTTCTTAAAAGTGACCCAAACAACAGAAAACAAATATTCCTAAGTCGCTGCACAAGAGTCAGTTTTTCATCTTTAACATTTTTAGTTTTCTGAAAAGAAAACTATTGTTCCGGCTTTGTCTGTACGTCCGCACTTTTTTCTGTCCGCCCTCAGACCTTAAAAACTGCTGAGGTTAGAGGGCTGCAAACTAGTATGTTGATCATCCACCCTCCAATCATCAAACACACCAAATTGCATCCCTCTAACCTGAGTAGTTTTTATTTTATTTAAGGTTAAAGTTAGCCATAATCGTGCTTCTGGCAATGATATAGGATAGGCCATCACCGGCTCGTAGTTAAAGTTTCAACGGCCGCGGTTCATACAGCATTATACAGAGACCACCGAAAGATAGATCTATTTTCGGTGGCCTTGAGTATACGATGTACAGAAAACTTTATTGCGCCGAAGAATCTTCGGCGCATTTTTTACTTGTTACTTATTTCTTCAGCACAAAACTCCTCAGTCGCGTTCACTTAAATAAGGAACATCATTTCATTCTAGAAAAAATATATATGAATGAGAAATTGTCAATTGTAAACTGAGGAGAAAATAATTCTCTGTTTGACCTCACAGGGATGGTGAGACAAAAGTGGCTGTTAAAAAAAAAAAAAGTTCATTTTGTAGTGAGGCGAAGGAAGGTGGAGAAAATGAAGCAATACGTCCTGCAGAGACGAATAAGGCTCAGATAATACTTTAATAAGTGATGTTCTATAAAAAAAAAATTATATGAAATATTCTTTATATAAGTGCGAGTCTGCATGAGATGGAAAGTTTAGATAATTGCATTAATGCTTTACATTCATCATTGTTTGCAGACCATAAGTGTCTGGTTTTCATAGTTCGTTTCAAATTATGACTAGAGGGCCAATGTAGGATACTTGTGGAAAGTTAGCATAGGTCATTTTGAGCTTTATTCCATAGCTTTAAATGGTTTCTAAGCAGTTGTGTCTGCAAGAATACTTGCGTAGAAGCAGTAGCCTGAAGAAAGTGCTCAAAGATAGTTTCGATCTTATACATTTTAAATTTAGTGCACGAACAATATCTTATGAAAATCATTGTAAGGGGTTAAGGTAAAAGAATGCTGAAAGGAAACTGTATTCCTTTCCTCTTTTCTGAGACAGCTCTTTGCGCTGCTAAAATCTTCAAATATCAACCATTTTTTTTTTCGTGAGACTTTTTATCCAATGTATATTTTATACAACGAATCGGTTCAATAAAAAAATAACAATCTTATTTATTCAACTAGTAGCTCTAATTGAGTAGCTCTGAAACCATCAAGTCATCTTTATACAATTAGAAACAAATTATTTGTGAAATAATACAGAGGAAAGAGCAGCATACACTCTTTCAGACCAGTGCATTTTATAAAGTGATTTACAACTTTGTCTCTATGCATCTCTGTTAACCGATAAGCAACTTTTCTCATTATAGTTTAAGATAATCCCTTCCACAAATAGTAGTCAATTTGCTACATCTTGGCTTTCAGATATATTCCTAACTCACATAGCACATATGTCAGGAAATATCCCTTTGTATTCGGTTCCGTAACATCTCCTGCACTGGTTTTTATATCTATTCTCTTGTCTTCCGAGGTGCCAGAACCTGATCTCCAACCTTTCAAGCAATTTCCATTGGACTCCCACGCTTTCAACAGCCTCAGATTGGAAACTGATCTTGTCGTCCAAGTACTGGACACAAGCATTTGACCCATGGTTGTCTGATGATTGTAATGACTGTGCGGTCCCGTTGACTGTAGGACCTTCGCTGGTAGTGTCCCAGCCTTGGTGACTTGAGAAGGTATTTCCTTTCTGAGCGTCTGAAAGGCGATGGCAATTACATCCTCTCCGTATTACTCAGAAAGGAAGTAAACTTTAATCTTGAGAGGATTTTTAAGTTCATAGACAGAGTGGACTCCTTAACAAAATATGATTTTCTTTTTATGGATGACTTAAGAGCTTTAATGATTTCAATTTGTAACAACTTTTGAGTTTTATATTTTTGTCCTCTTACAGCTTTAAAAAATTGTTGATTTATTAAAAAAATTTTCGGCGTCGAAATTTACACACACACACACACAGACGCACACACACACACACACACACACACACACACACACACACACACACATATATATATATATATATATATATATATATATATATATATATATATATATATATATATATATACATCTAAAATCATGAAGCTACAAATGTCGTTTAATATCCAATTCACGCTACTTCGGGAATATCCTCGACGGGGAATTATCACCGAAGGGGAATTTATAAGTGATAACTGGATCGGTACTGCCGTGTCTCGATCCTTTTTTCGATGGCTCAGTGAGTAGAACATCGACTGGAGTCGTCGGAATGTAACTGTGTCGAGGAATCGAGACCCGATCCATTTATCACTTATAAATTCCCCTTCGGTGATAATTCCCGGTCAGGATATTCGAATGAAGCGTGAATTGATATTAAACGACATTTGCAGCTTCATGATTTTAGATGTATATATATATATTGTTACAACCTCCCAAGTTGTAATACAGGATCTATTAGGTCTTTATATTTACTAGGATCGCAGTCAGTAAATGTACCTCAGTATCAAGGAAAACAGAAACAGAAACTCAAGAAAACTTAACACTATTTATTACAAACTTAGAAATGACTTAAATCAACCTTGTGAGATTATACTTAAATATACATACAAAAAAAATCAAGAGAACAAATACCTGGTTCTCAGGATCTCTAAAGTAACCTTAAAATTAATTCACCCAACCCTAATCGAGAGAGAAAACATGCGCAATGTATAATAAAAATGGATCCAATCAAGGCTAGCCAAAATATTCAATAACCTAATAATTGTAATAATAATAATAATAATAAGGTAGAAGGAAGTAGGAGATGAAAACAAGGAAAACCTTAATACCTATTCCTACCTATCACACAAGCTAAGAAATGTGGAGTTCCAATCCATTAATTATAGACACACTGAATCAAACGTGACAATGTATATATGTAACTACACACATATATATAATTATAAATAATTAAACTTGACAAATGTTCACAATTTCACCTTAAGTGAAGTACCAGAAGAGTTGAAAACTGGGCCGTGATCTATCCAAACTGCTATCAAGAGGACCAGAACTGTACGCCAGGTACTAGAGGGCAACACTTTGTCCCGGAGGAATAAGAACGATAATTCGTCTTACCTGGCGATAGCCTCCCTACTGATCACCTAACGAGTCAAGTAGCTCTCTCCCGAATAGCAGCTGGATGAGGAGGGCACGGCATGTAAATCCAGAATCCAGTGCCGGGATATAGCGACGACACCGGTCCCGTAAAAATCCTCCGACGGGAACAAGGGACAGAAACAGTGGTCGCAGATGACACAGCCTCTGCGAAGCTCCTCACAGCAGCGTGAAGGTCGCAGGTGACAACAACACCTGCGGGGAACAGCCGTGATCCAAAGACACACGCACACAAGACGTATATTTGCGTCTGTCAAAATCCGTGAGGGAAATATCCAAGAGCGTGGTCCAAAACGTAAATATCCAAAGTCGTCCTCCAAATAAATCCAAATATAAGCTGCGATGGGAAAATAGTCTAGGTAAGAGCTTGTCAAGACCCGAACTCCCGTTGACCGGTCCACCATGTTCACTCATCACCTTTCCAGTGTTTATAAACACTCAAAGCAAAAGAATAAAACAATCGTTAAAACGATAGTTCGCTAATACACAAAGGAGGAGGAGGAGGCGCAACAACACTGATGAACAATCGTAAAGCCACTTAACTTACGGTAACACTAGAGTAAATATACTCAGCAAAAACTTAACTTAAAAGTAAACAAGGCTGATTTAAATCAAAAGAAATAATAATAATTTACGTTAACCTAATACCTTCCTCCCCCAAAACAAAAAAATTATTCACATAGAATACATTTTTTTCAAATCAAAGACAGTAATTATGCTGAAATGAAAAGGAATCAATATAATATTTTAGATATACAAAACCAGATCAAGATAAATATTCGAACAACCCTGAAAAATAAAGGTTATGAATATTATTACATTACACATGACAAAAAAGCATAGCTTCATGAAGAAAACTTACCAAACCAGACAATAGGAGGCTAAACCAAAACTCGAAAGAGTGTCAAAAAAAAAAAAAAAAAAAAAAAAAATAGATTGACGTTACTGAGACTAAACATACAAAAACAACTCAGCTTAACCAAACCTACATCTAAACTAAACTCTAAGCTAAGGACTCCTTCACACCCACACTCATACTTGCCATCATATTTCACTACGCAATATAGTTTCATACAAACCCAATGAAGACACGAGAAGGGCGAGGGAGGGACATAAGCCAAGATTACATACGAGAAAGGGCATCAGGAATTCGGTTCTCAGATCCCTTAATATGTTTGATTACCAGAGAGAATTCCTGCAACTGCAGAGCCCACCTTAAAATCCTCTGGTTGGATCCTTTCATCCGCTCGATGAACACTAGTGGATTGTGGTCAGTCCAAATCTCTATAGGGAAAGAGAAAT
The DNA here is from genome assembly GCF_040412425.1 of Macrobrachium rosenbergii. Lineage (NCBI taxonomy): Eukaryota > Metazoa > Arthropoda > Malacostraca > Decapoda > Palaemonidae > Macrobrachium > Macrobrachium rosenbergii. The sequence goes on from NC_089764.1 coordinate 11,490,745, forward strand.
TAGTCACATAGGGTTTAAAGTGTAGCAGAGTCCGAACCAAGGCCAAGGCCTCCTTCTCGATAGTGGAGTACCTTTTCTCCGCTGCCAATAACTTACGGCTGAAGTATGACACAGGACGAACCTCTCCAGCCTCATTTCTCTGAAAGAGGACACCCCCGATGCCTACATCACTGGCATCCACCGCAATTATGAAAGGTTTCTGAAAATTAGGGGACATTAATATTGGGTTTGACACCAACACCAGTTTAAGTTTAATAAAAGACTCTTCACATTGAGGAGACCACACAAATTTCTGGCCTTTTTCTAACAGATTAGTAAGCGGCTGAGCAATGTCCGAGAAGTTGCGCACGAACCTCCTATAATAGCCAGTCATGCCGAGAACTCTCCGGACTTCTCTGACATTGCACGGGCGCTTCAAATTTATAATGGCCTCGAGATTGGCTTGTTTAGGGGCTACCTGTCCCAAACCAACCTCATGACCCAGATAACATACTTTGGCCTTGCCAAATTCACACTTACTTAAGTTCACAACAAGACCGGCGGCCCTCAAAGCTTCAAAAACTTTTTTCAACCTTACCATATGAGTTCGCCAATCATTGCTGTGAACAACTAAATCGTCAATATAAATTTCAGTGCCTTCTAAGCCACAAATGACTCTGTTCATAAGCCGCTGAAAGGTGCATGCAGCATTCTTCATCCCAAAAGGCATTACTTTGCATTCGTAAAGCCCAAAGGGAGTCACAAAAGCAGAAATTTCCCTGGCTCGATCAGACAGGGGCACTTGCCAATAACCTTTCAACAGATCCAACTTTGTAATAAACTTAGCGGACCCTATCTGATCGAGACAGTCATCAATACGGGGCAAAGGAAAGGAGTCATTTTTAGTACTGGCATTAACCTTACGGTAATCCACACACATACGGTACTTCCCATCAGACTTCTTAACAAGAACAATTGGAGAGCTCCAAGGACTTATCGAAGGTTGGATGAGGTCATGCTTCAGCATATACTTTATTTCCTCCTCCACTATGTCCCTCTTCATTGGATTTAGTCGATAAGGACTCTGCTTTACTGGGGAAGCACTGCCCACATCTACATCATGCTGAAGCAACCTCGTCCTACCTGGCGAACTCTGAAATATTTCTGGAAAAGAACAGATTAAATTAATAACGTCTTTTTTTCTGGGTAGCTTCCAGATGGTCCAGCCCTCCTTTCAAAATCTCTAGATTTTGAATATTATTAAAGAGAGCATCAGAAGACACCTGACCAACTAAGTCCTCAAAGCTATCCTCTGGAGGTTCTACAACCATGGACACAGGCTCATATACAATAGCTAAAGGATCTTTAGCACCTGAAAAGTAAGATTTCAATCTATTAATATGAAAGATCCGGCACTTTCGTTTGGTCCCGGGGCTTCAATTTCATAATTCACCTCAGACAATTTTCTCAAAACCTTCCAGGGTCCCTTATACCTCGGTTCGAGGAAATTGTCCGAGTCTGTACTCAATACCAATACCAATTCCCCAGGCTCAAACGACCGCACCTTGGTATTCCTGTCAAAATTTGATTTCATAACTGCTTGGGAGGAAGCCAAATTTTCTCTTGCAAATTTACCACGCTCTAGCAAATTTCTTCCGTAAATTCTCTACAAATTCCACCACGTTCATTTCTCCTTCCGACCGGATGCAAGCATCTCGTGGAAAATTTCAACGGACCACATACCCTGTGTCCAAACACCAGCTCGAAGGAGCTACACCTGTAAGAATTTGGATGGTTCCTTATAGCAAAGAGAGAGAAAGGGAAGCCCTTTTTCCCAATCTTCTCCTTGTTCATAGCAGTATTTCTTTAACACTGATTTAAGTGTCTGGTGGAATCTTTCCACCACACCCTGACTCTCTGGATGATAAGGTACGCTGGTAGTGTGCTGAATGGCCAGTTCAGCACAATTACCCTAAATACCTTACTTATAAAAATTCGTCTTGACAAAGTCGGTCTGAATTTTACGAGGAAGTCCATATCTGGAGAAAAATTCAATAAGCTTCTCAAATACTGCTCTGGAAGTAATTTTTTTCATTGGGAATGCCTCAGGAAATCTGGAAGCTCTGTCCATAATCGTCAGGAGATGAGTAAACCCAGTCTTTGTTCTGGGCAAAGGCCCTACTACATCTATCACCAATTCTACAAAAGTTCCCCAATTGCAGGAATTGGATTTAAAGGTGTTTAGGGATTACTTGATTGGGTTTTCCATCACCTGACAAACCTCACAGTTACTAACAAATTGTTTTACTGATAATTTTAATCCTGGCCACCAAAAACATTTTGCTAACCTCTTGAAAGTCTTACATACTCCAAAGTGACCAGAAAAAGAATCATCATGCGACAACCTCAAAACAGATTCCCTAAATTGTGAGGGAACCACAATTTGCTCCACTCGAGAAGTCTCATTCAGGTCATGTGTAGATGGGCGACTAACTCTGTATAACAAACCTTTTATTACACAAAACCTTGGTTTAGTTAAATCGGCTGTGTCACCCAACTCAAAATCAAACTCTTGTTTCTGAGCCTCAATAAACATTAAACGGTCCCAATCAGGTTGGATGATTTTCTTACTAATACTACTAGAACTAATCTAAAACTACTAACTTACGGCCTTTCTAACTCTACTCTAAACTAAACTTAACTTAAAAGTAAGTCATCATTTGAATCATTAGCTGCCTTAGCAGATGCCCCGGGTCATCACGGCCACTGGACAAATCCATAGTCAAAATAGGGAATAATTCCAGACCCTTATGGTCCAACATGTCATTTCCCAAAATTCCATCAATACCTGGGATTGGGAGACTCTCCACAACAGCCAACTCAGTTACTCTATTATACCCAGGGAAGGATAACTCAACATTACCAATGGAGCTGAAACCACCGTGTTCATGGGAAACCTCCCAGAACCACATAATTCCCTGAATATTTTACTAGACTATTCAATGATTCTTTTAAAAAAAAAAAATAGATTGACCCTTGTCTGAGAAATTTAACTTTTAGGACTCCTGAATCGGTAAAGTCTACCAGGCCAGATATATTTATCATAGAGTCACAATTGTCTACCACCAGATGGATTCACATTACTGCCATCATCACTAATCACATTACCACTATCAATCACTGATGGATTCTCAACCTTGGGATCAGTAGAAAAGACTTATTCGAAATTACAGATATAGGGTTGTGACCACTATTGTCACCATTTCTCTGAGATACCTCCTCCTGGCATTACACTGAGCCTGATAATTCGGGCTTATTGCACCAAAAGCAAGACCCACTACGTGTCCAAACTCACATTACCAGACATTAACCTGTTTTGGAAAAGACTAGCAGTGTGCCCACCACTTGAGACTTTTCCTGACCATTCACATTCTTAGAATAAGTTGGAACAGCTGAATTCTTTACCCTAGTATCTCCAGCATTACCAGATTTTGTATTAAAGTTATTTGGCCTAGCAGACTGGAAACCTATTACCTGGGACCCAAAATTACCGGACCCTGCTCGATGGGTCAAAACAAACTCATCAGCAATCTGAGACCTTACTTAAACTGACAAATTTACCTCCTCTAAATATATTCTCAGTTCCTTGCTACAATGTTTCTTAAATTCCTCCAACAGCATTAATTCCCTTAAGGAGGAGAAAGAGGCCACCTGTCGGCTCTTTATCCAATCATCAAATTGCTCTTCCTTGAGCCTACCTGTCCCAAATTCTACAAATGAAAGAGCAGGGTGTTTAGCAAAATTCCTAAATTTTAGGCGATAGGCCTCAGGGACAAGGTCATAAGCCTTGAGGACCAACGCCTTCACTTTATTATAATCAGGCTACACCCTCCTCCAAAGAATTATACACCCGGATTGCCTTGCCCACCAGCCTACACTGAATTAAGACTGTCCACATCTCGGTGGGCCAAGACAACCTGGTAGCTACTCGTTCAAAAGCCTTAAAAATTCAGGCACATTTCTTTCATCAAATACAGGGACCAACTTCAGAGCTCCCTATATTAAATTTGTAGCGGGAGATGGTCCACAGGGAGTACTTAACCATTAGGGGAACCTGGCAACCTAGCCAATTCAAATTTATATTGGCCATCTCTAGGAGTCCTCACCCTCTCGTTCTCTTCAAACTCAAGCTTCATTAACTCTATCCTCTTGCATATTAAATTATATTCACTGTCCTCCTGGGACACTACAGGCTGTACTGGGGCTACATTCACTGAGACAGGGTTTTCAACCAAAAATGGATTAGTTGACACATTTGATTTAATTTGCAAATTAGGAAGCCCTTCAAAAATAGTTCCAGTACGAGGAGGATCTTCAAACAAAGAAAGACCAGAAATTCACACTCACATCCTCAATTATTACTACCCTCTCGCTCTGAGCTACTATCACCAACACTGTCAAAATCTCTAGCTAAATTCTCTCCTTCAGCCAAACCCTGAGCTACCTTACTTTTACAGCTAACAATAACTGGGCTACCTAGTGTTCGCTGCCCTAAACGGAACACCTAACCAGCGGGCACAACACCAAATAGATTTTATTCAGAACAGGAAGATGCCTAAGGCAATCTGCCGACCCCAAAAACTCAGCTGGATCAAAATAAATTCTTCCATGATTCAAAAATTTAAAGGGGAGTAAGGCAATACACTATGCAATAACAAATACTGATAAATCTACTGAGCACTGCTCCGCCAACCAAAACACTGAGTACACCTGAGTAGATCCTGTCACGGTCGCCAACTGTTACAACCTCCCAAGTTGTAATACAGGATCTATTAGGTCTTTATATTTACTAGGATCGCAGTCAGTAAATGTACCTCAGTATCAAGGAAAACAGAAACAGAAACTCAAGAAAACTTAACACTATTTATTACAAACTTAGAAATGACTTAAATCAACCTTGTGAGATTATACTTAAATATACATACAAAAAAATCAAGAGAACAAATACCTGGTTCTCAGGATCTCACAAGTAACCTTAAAATTAATTCACCCAACCCTAATCGAGAGAGAAAACATGCGCAATGTATAATAAAAATGGATCCAATCAAGGCTAGCCAAAATATTCAATAACCTAATAATTGTAATAATAATAATAATAATAAGGTAGAAGGAAGTAGGAGATGAAAACAAGGAAAACCTTAATACCTATTCCTACCTATCACACAAGCTAAGAAATGTGGAGTTCCAATCCATTAATTATAGACACACTGAATCAAACGTGACAATGTATATATGTAACTACACACATATATATAATTATAAATAATTAAACTTGACAAATGTTCACAATTTCACCTTAAGTGAAGTACCAGAAGAGTTGAAAACTGGGCCGTGATCTATCCAAACTGCTATCAAGAGGACCAGAACTGTACGCCAGGTACTAGAGGGCAACACTTTGTCCCGGAGGAATAAGAACGATAATTCGTCTTACCTGGCGATAGCCTCCTACTGATCACCTAACGAGTCAAGTAGCTCTCTCCCGAATAGCAGCTGGATGAGGAGGGCACGGCATGTAAATCCAGAATCCAGTGCCGGGATATAGCGACGACACCGGTCCCGTAAAAATCCTCCGACGGGAACAAGGGACAGAAACAGTGGTCGCAGATGACACAGCCTCTGCGAAGCTCCTCACAGCAGCGTGAAGGTCGCAGGTGACAACAACACCTGCGGGGAACAGCCGTGATCCAAAGACACACGCACACAAGACGTATATTTGCGTCTGTCAAAATCCGTGAGGGAAATATCCAAGAGCGTGGTCCAAAACGTAAATATCCAAAGTCGTCCTCCAAATAAATCCAAATATAAGCTGCGATGGGAAAATAGTCTAGGTAAGAGCTTGTCAAGACCCGAACTCCCGTTGACCGGTCCACCATGTTCACTCATCACCTTTCCAGTGTTTATAAACACTCAAAGCAAAAGAATAAAACAATCGTTAAAACGATAGTTCGCTAATACACAAAGGAGGAGGAGGAGGCGCAACAACACTGATGAACAATCGTAAAGCCACTTAACTACTTACGGTAACACTAGAGTAAATATACTCAGCAAAAACTTAACTTAAAAGTAAACAAGGCTGATTTAAATCAAAAGAAATAATAATAATTTACGTTAATATTTTATAGCTTCATGATTGTATATAAATCAGATAAAAATTTAATATATATATATATATATATATATATATATATATATATATATATATATATATATATATATATATATATATATATATATATATATATATATATATATTTATTTTTTTCCTGGCAATCTAGTTTGAAATATTCTCTGTGAGACAGGTAGCAACAATTTCAGATAATTTAGCCTTGTGATTCCTGACTTCATGGGGCCAGGGAAACATAAAACTAGAGAAAAAGGGGGAATATCATATGAGCGTGAGGCTCTTACTATTGAAGGAAAATATTACGTAAACACGTGGGCAAACTTTCAGGAGTGTATTTACATAAATAACATTAGTACGGGAAAGAGGAAGGCAAGTAGATTATTGATCCTGAAGGGGATTCCTATGGGATGGATGAAACTGGGGGGACTCCAGACACAGTCCAAGAGGATTCCACTATATAGGGTCCCCCTGAAATGAGAGATATGCACATTATACGCCAGTAATGAAAATAGACAAAAGAATAATGAATTCGAAGCTGCACTGAGGGTGCCAAGGAGCTTTGATGAATTAATAATGGCTTAGCACTGCCGACACTCGAGGAGCACGGACATTTGACAAGAGATTTGGTGATTACTGGCACTCAAATTAAGTAAATGTTACAAGGAAAAGCTTGACTGAATGGATGTCTTTACAGAGCACGCTACCGTAAGGCAGGTTTGGTTCCAGCGCAGAAAGCGGTCCGTGGATGACTTGCGATTTCCGAGTGCGAGTTTTCTTCCACGTGGTAAGATGCAGGGGCTTCAGTAAAGGGCAAGGCGATGGGAACTTCACGCTACGCCAAGCAAATGGAGTGGGTCATCGGTCAGGCCAGCATCCCAGGGAACATGTCGTTGGTGGCCGGAGTGCACAGGGGAAAATTATACTTTGAAAGGCCACGTGGTTAGGAGCTAGGGGCATCGTTGGGCCAGGGCATGGCGGTGATTGTGGTGTCAACTCTCCACCATCTCGTCCAGCCTTCGTGTGAGAGCAAATCTTGGTCTGGGTTTCGCTTTTATCTCCTCCTATGGGGCAGGGGGCACGTCCAACACATAGGGAGTTGAGTCATGTTCAGCTGGTCTGAAAAGAAACAGCCAGACAGATTCACTTTTGCCTCGAAAAGGGATTACCTACTTAAAGGGAGTGGCCTACAATCGGTTTTAATCCCTTGTATTCTGACCATGCGAAATATCGATCGGCAGACAGTAAATGAAAAAAAAAAAAAGGGGAAGCAATTTGCTAGCGAGTTCTTGCTAATTATAATATATATATATATATATATATATATATATATATATATATATATATATATATATATATATATATATATACACACACATATATATATATATATATATATATATATATATATATATATATATATATATATATATATATATATATATATATATATATATATATATATATATATATATATATATATATATATATATATATATATACGTGTGTGTGTGCAGAAAGAAAGGGAGAGAGAGAGAGAGAGAGAGAGAGAGAGAGAGAAAAATGTATGTTTTAACAATAAACAGTTAACCATATTAGACGCAGGCTGCAGAAAAAAAAAACAAAAACACAACAGTAGCCGAACGAAATGACAAATGGGCAACAGAAAAATCTTTTTTTTTTATATTGTGAATCCAAATCAGCCATTTGTGTGCACTGTAAAGCCGAAAAGAAGAGCGTTAATCATCCATTGTGCGTATTCTTTGAATAGTATCTTTGTCGCATTGTTTTTGTAATGAACATTTGACTACTTTTATTTGCTTTTAGTTATTTTATTCTGTACTCTTTTTTTTTAAAGAGAACAGATGATGACAATAATCAGTTTATTAATAAATGCTGTATGATTTATCTCATTTTCTTTTTCGATGCTTTTTTCCCCCTTGAAGCACAATAAAACCCATTTCAGGGATAAAACTTTTATTTTTATTTAATTTTTCAGTTTTCTTTATAATTGGCGTCAATATACATCAGATGATATAATTTACCATACCAGCTAATTGCTTGAATCATTATTTTCCAGAGTACATTAAATATTGTCTAATTTGTCCATATGAAAAATTATAAATGTACCCAATGGAAAAAGTATTAGAAAACAAGCAGGTGCATTAGAAATGCAAATTAAACAAGGGAGATATCTGAAAGAAAATCTCGACTTCATTAAGCATTTATTGAAGGACATTACAGAGCAAATGAAATGAGAGAATTTAATACGGCACGTGTTCCACTCCAGTTCTCTTCTCCTCCCTTAATTTGCCCCGGAAGTTTTTAAAGGCCTCTTCTCTCGGAACCTCCCCCTTGGAAATAACCAGCAGTCTAAAGATTCTTGGGGCGAATGACGCATTCTGTCGGGAAAGGTATGATGGATAAAGAACAGAAATAACTGTCAATATATTTTGTGAATGCAGAATTTTAAAGATGTATTTGGAACATGCGTGAAGTATTCAATAATGAAATCTATGTAAATCGATCTGGTTTTTGAAAATTTGGGGTTCCTACCCAAACTCCAGAGTATTTTCAGACATTTAGTACTTGAGACAGAAAAGAAGAGGGAGTTGAGGTGGTTGGACAGCAAAGCAGAAGAATGAAATTAGGAACAGAGGTAAAGTAAAGGGCTAAAAAGTGGGTGTAGTTATAAGCCGAAGGGACACTGCAAACAACCTTTAGCAATGTTTACAGTGTATCACATAAGGTGCAATAATGCCACTACATTTTTGGTGCTTATTGAATTAAGATCAAATAATATATCAGTTTTATCTAATCATATTAGATTATCTATCTATCTATCTATCTATCTATCTATCTAATTATATATATATATATATATATATATATATATATATATATATATATATATATATATATATATATATATATACACATTATATTTTTTCTAACATCCATGTCTTCCTTTTTAAGAAAGAAATATATACTTGAAATCTTTGAAGGAAAAAAGAGGAAGGTTGAAAATCTTATAAAGACATACAAGCGACTGGCATTCAGTAACGTGATGCCATGATACCAAAGAACATTAAGTTAATCAAACGACTGGCAGGAATATTCTTCCGAATGAAAAATACCAATCCAAACGACAATCCGAATCGGATCAGACTAGCGATTTTAAGGATAAGGTTTGTACCTTTCGCTTCTTCAAACCTTTCGAAAGTTATTTAATCAGATAAAAGTCCAACACTTGTCGTTGAATATTGGAGTCCTTTCCTGACAGCTAGGTGCTTTGGATGAGTTCCCCCAAAGATTAAAGAGAATCTAACGTTTCCGCGTGGGATCATTGTATGATTCTTATACTGAAATCCAATGCTAGCATATTTCATTTTAGGTCATACCCATCGTCTATTTTTATTCTCAACTTCTTTAATAAAATCAGACTCTTGTCAGGTTAGTAACATGAGAATTTTCAAACCCAGTTTTAATGGAAATACAGAAAGGTTGATTACCTGAAGCATTAAAGATTATTTTCAACGCTTCAGTTAACGTCAAATAATCATTTCGGATAATTTAAATGCGATTAACGACTTCTCAGAATGTGCATAGGTCCTCTAATGCTTCATTACTGCTGATTTAGACCATTCGTCGTCCAATCTAATGACCTTAGCGACCTGCGTAAGTTCGTCCCGCTGATGGCGTAGGAGCGTTTGCTATTAAAGCATCCGTTCTAATAATTCGATTTCAATTAAGATAGGCCGCCCTTATTCACACATTTTGATTCCGATGAGTCGAGTGAATAACTCTCGAGTCAATCAGCTCAAGGAGTGCTACAAAGGGAGAGAGGTCATGGTTCGCTAATTTTAGCGATATCAGCTTTTGTGAATATTACCTCATGCTAACTAATTAGCACTCTTAGCTTGATGGTATCGAGATTCTGGTTAGCAGCCGTTTACTTAGGTGTATTTAAGGCTTTTAATATACCTTGGTTTCATTATCCGTCTTTATTTGTAATATCCATGTATTTTTATGAAACAGGACACAAGAAAAAAAGTTTCTTATTTACAAAAATTCTATTTATATAAAGAATATTACACAGAAAATAGGAAAACCTATTTGTCCTCCCATATTTTATCTTATTAAGTTATGAAGGACTTTTGTTTGAACGTACCTCAAAGTGTCAAGTATATATTGAAGAGATAAACCCATTGTTCTCTTCTCCCTTTAATGTTGCCTTGAATATGAAGAAAAAAGGTTTTGGAAACATTCTGCACATCTTCATACTCCCATCACCACATACATTTCATAATTTCTATTAATATTCTTCAGTTATTTGTATGTAATGTCTCGTAGAAATTTCCACATCCATCGTTATTCTCCAGTTACAGTTTCCCTTTCCAAATGCTGTTGCTGCTTTTATGGCGACTTTCATAGCCAATATCTGACATATATATAATGAAATTTTCTTGCATGCCTTAATCCAGCCTCTCTTTCTCACAGAATCGAAACTCTCCAGACTTTTCCTAAAGTCATGGCAGCCTCATTTTTTCAGCCCCTTTCGTCATCAATAATGAGCATCTAATGAAACTTCGAAATAATTTACTTTCAACTCCACTACATCACTAAAAAGCAAATCCCCTTCTGCTTTCTTTGACCCTTTGCAATTTAGCTTTTTTCACATTGACATAAAATCTGTGCGATACGTTTTATTTTCTTGAGATAAAAAAGAATTTTTTCTTTTCCTTAGATTTTAATTACTCGTGTGGAGTTCCCACACTGTATAGTCGAGATCGTTTCAAAATACAGTTCATTAAAGCTCTTATCTATTTATTTCTTTGAAGATTATCTTGATCATTATGATCTTGTTTGAAAGATTTATTTACTCCTTCTTCAGATGGTGGAAAAGATTTATTTTATTTTTGCCCTTGCAAATTAAGCTAATGCAGCTATTGTTACCTCTTCTGATGCAGTTGTACTTATTAATACTACAACTACCGCCAACAATAATAGTAATAACAATAATAACAATACGATTGATAAAAACGATAATTATGATAAATAATTTAAAGAGGTTTCATTAACGTAAGAAATGAGAATGCATTGCAAAGGATTTTCATTATTTATTAAATAAGAGGTATGGTTAAGAAAGAAAGAAATCACTTTATCGTTCCTCTTCGGCAGAGTACTAATACAATATTGTCTTAGAACGGATCAGCATACGCCGACGCACATACGTCGAGGTAAATGCTATTGAAATGCAAGTATTCATACACACACACACACACACACACACACATATATATATATATATATATATATATATATATATATATATATATATATATATATATATATATATATATATATATATATATATATATATATATATATATATATATATATACAGTATATGTACAATATATATAAATGGACTAGCAATAGACACACGTATAATTATCGCTCATGTTACTAAGAATTATTCGAAAAGCATACATGTAATCATACCCAACCAAAATATAAAATTAGTTTATAAAGATTTGTCATTTTCGAAAACATTTACCTGCTAGTTAGTGGAAGGGAAAGAGCAGTGGAATCAATAAGACCGTCTTCCTACGCTACGAGAAAATAGAACAAGGCACCAAACTCTTTTCCTCAAAACCTCATTACCTTTATCGGCTTACTTTCAAATAAACGACCTACGTAATCTTACCTGAGAAAGATTATCGCGAGCATTTCTGTCCTAGATAAAGGATGAACTAAGATTAAGTGATAAATCAACTTCTTATTTAATCTTTTGTATAATTATGTCATAATGAGGTTGGTTAAGCCAATAAACGGTAATATATGTACAAACTTCTGAGAAAAAGACATTTTGTATATATAGATAACAAAATAAACTAAAGGAAAGAAATACTTAACGCAACGAATTTTATTTTTGCCGGACCCTCTGACAGAGGTCGACAACGAGCAAGAGTTAAAGCCATTCTCCAGAGAATTCAGAAAAGAGCTGGTCCTTTTAAACACTCCCATGATATCTCGAAGGATCTCCATTTGGCAGTCTCCAAACTCGAGAGAAAGCCTTGAAAGTGTGGTCAGGAATTCATGAAAATTCAAATAAAACCTTAAAAAAACTTTTTAATAGAAAGATTCTGCAACATAAATAATGAAAAAAATCACGTGATATACTACACATGTAGTCAATATACATGTAGTTAATATGCAAAACATCGATTGTTGAAGCATATTGTGTATATTTAATTGTTTCGCGTACGAAATATATTGCTGATAAAACGCCTTTAAATTTCGTGTTCATCACTGAAAGAAATAACGTAAGTTAAGAGCATTATTCATTGGTAGATCTGATGATTTCATTTTCGTGTCCACTGCTTACCAGTTATTTGTGATGCGATAGCTCTCCACTGAAACAGAGAAGAGAGAGAGAGAGAGAGAGAGAGAGAGAGACGGGGATGGAGAGAGAAAGAAAAAGAGAAAGTGAGACAGAGAAAGAAAGAGGAAAGGAAAGAGAGACCAAAGTTACGTGGTTTCCATTTTAATAGGCGGTTACATAAGGCTCCAGTGAGACCGAGAATTTTCACTTCGATCGTTTTCGGCTCGAGAAAGAAGTCGACTGATTTATATTTCTATGGTCAATTTGAAAAGGGCTTTAAAAAAAACAGTCTCTAGTTATCTGCCCTTATCCCAGCTGTTGATTACGTTAAGGGATCAACAACTTTTTTATCACGTCAGTACAGAAACTATAATTATAATTACTAAAGTTGCAGGGTATATGGGAATGATTAAATTTTCATTAAAGTTATTTATTAACAGAAGGTTGTGTTTTTTAAATTGCCCTCAATATTATTACTGGTATATATGACATTTCTACCTTCTTATTCCATTGCTGTACAAAGAACTGATGATGAAACCTTTTGTTATTATCGTATTGTCGCAAAATGTGACTTAAGATAAGTTTTATGAGGTTATCTCATTTCGATTTGACAATATGGTTACCACATAGGTATAGATCATATGTAGATTATTCGTAACTCTCTGTAACTATTGAAGACATTTTTTCGATGCCATCTGCGTAACTCTCGTAGTCTGTGTTGCAAGAAGGGTCATCTTTCATGATTGAATTTACTGTATATTTTCCTTCATTTACCTTTGCTATTAATGTATGCAATAGCTCACGTTTCCAGGAATCAAGCCTTATTACAATTCTCATCATATTTACCCTAACGCAGCCCATAACTATGCATAAAATTACATAAATATGTATGTATGTGATGAGATATCTGAACACATTAATATAGATAGAAATTCATTCCGACATACATGCATAATGTATACAGACACTCTTTCTCTCTCTCTCTCTCTCTCTCTCTCTCTCTCTCTCTCTCTCTCTGAGTGGCAGAACTTCATTACACCAATAAAACAATCATCTTGTCTGCTGGGTTAATGAAAACGTCCATCACCTAACATCGAACATCAAGAATTGACATAAAGTAATGCAAATCTTCTTGTTTCTGTCTTTAAAATTAATGTTATTACTATCATTTGATTAAAAACCATTATTATTGCAAGTATTGCTCCTAGTGATCATAAAAATGAAGGAATAATTCCAGAATAGTTGTCAAGTCGTATAAAAAGAATGTTGTTGTTGTAGGAAATAATTTCATATCAAATGTGAAGGGGAACACAGACCAATTAGATACCGCAAAATTTGAAGGTTTGAAAATCACTGAGGTAATTCTTTACAGTTTATTACCCCAGAATGTCAATATATTTCTTATTATTAAAGCTATTCATATTACAATTGCTCTCGTATTATCGAAAATAGAGTAAAGCCAGTATTTTTATAATTATTTGTTTTGCGTAGAATTATATATAAAAAATCAGACGCAGAAAATGTGCAAATTTCATTTGCTTGCATTTTGATTTTTGTCACTCATGCATCAATAATTAGGGGCAGAAATCATCTTACAGATAAAAAATTTACGTCTTTTTTAGTCGTCAATGCTGTACAATAATAATAATAATAATAATAATAATAATAATAATAATAATAATAATAATAATAATAATAATAATAATAATAATAATAATTAGGGATGATCATTAAAAACCTTTTCAGGTTCCTACAAACTTTATAATTATAAAATTACTTATCTTTAATCACAAGAACGATTTAAGTAAAATATCAGTAATTATATATATATATATATATATATATATATATATATATATATATATATATATATATATATATATATATTATATATAACAGTGTTTGTGTTGGATGTAACCAGCATTACTACGTATCTCATATGTAGGAAATTCCATTTGCTTTTACCAAACCTTTATCGACAAATACTGGAATTTTATTGAACACCACAAAACTTTCATATATTTTCCACCCTGATTTTTTTTCCATATTATCTGCAGCTCTGAAATATTGTAAATTCGATGTGAAACAGAAATCAGGTAGTATTACTGAAAGAGTTTTATCAATTTGACATTCGACATATATTCTCGTAACTCCACTTCCATAAAGGTTTAACAATAAAACGTGTCCATGATACACCTTTCTTGTTAATCTATACAAAAGAAAAAATATAGACGATATTTTTCCTAAGCGCATTTAATACACAGATAAATAAAAAAAAAAACATTTAAGTATAAATAACAGTTGATCAGTAAGGTAAAAGCATTTGAAAATTAGTATATTTATGGTCTATTGAAATGGGGTATTTTAACCCAACTAGGTGAATTAACAATTAAACCATTCATTTCATAAAACAATGTAAATTACTAAATTGGTTGCGTTTTGAGTACAATATAACACTGAGTTACAATCTATTTCAATATTTGTCTCTCTCTCTCTCTCTCTCTCTCTCTCTCTCTCTTCTCTATCACACAATATATGTATGTATGTATGTATAAATATATATGTGTGTGGGGGCGGTGAATATGGTAGTGCGTGTGTAGGGGGGCAGCGAACACATCGATCACAGTGAATACGGCGCAATCCTTCAAACTAGTGTAGTGTTCAAGAATGTTTGTTAAGTCCCTGCCTACCGTCTACCAGTTCCCCATTTATAATTCTTATTTATATCCCAGGACCTGCTGGGGACCAATAAAAGCATCTTAGAGAGTCAGTGCTTCCTAAGCGCCTGCCTGCTTTATACCTTAATCATGTTTTTCTATCACACGAACTGGAATGACTTGGAAAGTACATAATTTTCAAAGGAATGTCCGCTAGAAAATAAACTAACTCCAGTGATATTAGGTTTTACATTTATTACAATGCAATTCTACAAATTTTTGTGTGGCTACATGGTCCGTAAATCCCTTCTACTGTTCGTCTTGTTTCACTGATATTGCACTCTGGGAAAGCAATAAGGATTGAAGAACAAACGTATGATAATAAAATCGAGAACTCAGCTAAGGGTACTGCTAGATACCAAAATAGTTAATCGGGTGCCATTCGTGATCATGAATTCCGCAAAATTTTTATAAAGGACTTAAAAGAGCAGCAAATATTCAGGGTTCGTTGCATTATATTATGTTCAAACTAAAAAAAAAGAATATTTTTCTAGTAGTCTTTCTTTCATTCTTGTTCTTCCAGTGGGTTGTTCTCTGCTAGAAGCGTAATTCATTCTTGGCCATATTTCCTACATGATTTCTCAGAATATGTGGGTGACGAACCCTTCAAGGCAATCTGGATTTTGTAGTTATCTTATGTCAAGTACCTGAGTGCAAATCATATGAAGCAATCAGAATTCCAGAATCTTTTTCCGTATTACTTAGCCCATTGTCTCCCTATTTACATTGCCTCTGTTTTCATAGTTTAGTCTGAACTTTAAAACTGTAAGTTATGTCCTCACACCTTATGTTTGTCATAATTTGCATGATATTTATCGACTTCTTATTTCTGGAAAAATTTAT
>NC_089764.1:11511852-11519916 GCF_040412425.1 Macrobrachium rosenbergii
ATGTTTATTTTTTTTTTTTTTTTTTTACGTTTTTCCGTGGTTTTAGTTTGAAATATGCTCTGTGAGACAGGTAGCAACAATTTAAGGTAATTTAGCCTTGTGATTCTGACTTCGTGGGTACGGGAAAACGTAAAAAAAGAGGAAAACAAAGGAGAATTTCATATGAGCATAGGGCTCTTGTTACTGAGGGAAATATTACGTAAAACACGTGGGCAAATTTAAAGGAGTGTATTTACATAAATGATATCAGTACGGGAAAGAGGAACTCAAGTAGATTACTATCCTGAAGGAGATTCCTACGGGATTGAATGAAATTGGGGGATTCCCGACACAGTCCGAGAAGCTTCCACGAAATAGGATCCCTCTTAGCAGATTTTCCGAGGGCGCATAGAAGGCAGTCCGTGGGTGACTTGCGATTTCCGTGGGCGAATTTCTTCCACGTGGTGAGATGCAAGGGCTTCCGTAAAGGGGCAAGGCGATGGGGACTCCTCGAAACTCCAAGCAATGGCGTGTGGGCTCGAGGAATACGGTCGAAGGGCACGAGGAAAAGTATACTTTTGAAAGGGCCACGTGGTTAGGATGCAAGGGCATCGATGGGGCCAGGTGTTGGGGACGTCTTCATTCCATATCTTCCAGCCCGCGTGTGTGTGTCGACCTCGTGGGTTTCTGCTTTTTATCCCCTCCTATGGGGCAGGGGGGCGTCCAACACAGATGTTTTGACTCATTGCACCTGCTGCCCGCAGGGGAGGTTTTGGCCTGTAGGAGAAACACCCAAGCCAGATTACTTTTGCCTCGAAGGAAAGATCTTTATCAAAAATGGGAGCGCCTTTAATCTTTTAAACCCTTGTTTTAAGTCGATAGACAGATGGTCTATCGATCGGCCGGCTGGCAGTAAATGAAACACAACAGAACAACCAACCACAACAAAGGAGGGGGGGGGGAGGCAGTTTGCTAGCGAATTCTTGTTAATCATAATACCTCCCCATACAAGATGATGTACATACCTCCTTCGGGTGTGTACATCGATATTCAAGAATGAGCGTCAAGTGCTTTACGTTACTCTACATTCTGCCTTGCAATGAACTTTAATCCTAAGGGTTTTATGAAGCTGTGACATTACTTTTAATAACACATTGGGACAATTTTCGTTAACAGAACGCAAAGTGATTTAAACACTTGCAAAAGAATAATTACTTTAGATTTGGTTACCCACTGGTAACTTTATAATGTGACTCGAACAATTGTGAATTATAGGACCACGTATATGAGGCTATGGCCAACAAATGAAAAGAAAGGTTATTGTTCAAGAATTAAAATACACGGTTACTTAATTTTAGATCAAATGCATGCGGTTAGTACAATCTGCCTTGAAGAGGCTGTGTAAATGAGAAACAGCGTTTATTTTTGTAAATGACATCCCCTTTTACGCGATACTGTAATGACTATACATATTCGCATTGATAATTTATCTTCGTTTTAACGTGCTTTGCTCAGCTATCGTTCAACGCGAGCTGAGGGATGACCCACACACCGGGAATTTGACAGTCGTGTGCGGGCGAGAGTATTCGCGAGGTTTTAATTCGCTAACCTTAAACTACGCTAATTTTATGCGTCTACTGCCTACTCAATGTTATGACGGGGCGAGCAGACAAAAGATGTGGGGTAGGACAAACAGCGATCTTGGAAGGAATGGAAGGGGGAAAAGGGATAATAATAACAAAAGGAAAATTACCAAGACGTTACGAATGAAACTTGACCGCATATGAAAGGCGGGACACGTCCCTCAGAGCTTACGAAAGGGGGCATTTAAATCACAAGGGCAAGAGTTTATGACTCGCGATTCATTAAAATAAAGATAACTAAATGACTAAAAGAAAGTAAATGATATTGGCAGAAGAGCTAAGGGAAAAAGAGTGAGGGTTTTATTGTGTTAGGCGGAATTTATCGTCCTTTGCCTACAAATTACGGCCCGGACTATCACTTCAGTCCCAGGGCGAGGAAAGGGCACCCGAAGGGCGCGACTCCTTCAGGAGGGGCTGACACGCACGCCCGGTGCCAGGGTATGGGTGCAAGGGCGTGCCACTTCTCACTCTGTTATTCTTAATGATTTAGACATTGTGTGGGGAATGGTATCCCGTATTTAATTGCCTCTTGTGGGGATAATTTAAGGGAAGATTAATAGAAGGTGATAAGAGATGGAGGTTCCTGAGGAACGGAAGAAGATAGAGGAGGGCCTGACATCCCCTTCTGGATTAGGGGTGGCAAGACCTTCGAAAGATGAAATGGTGGCACAGGTGCCATGGGAGCTCTAGAGCTCTTTGTAAATTACCTGGAATGTCCCACGCCCGTGGTAATTTCGCCTCGAGCCTTTCTTAATGGGACAGTTGTCCTCGGCCGGGAAGCGGAGGGCCGCGACCGGAGGGGCGGCACGGAGTACCACCTGGGCCTACTGCTGCGACAGCTGACGCAGGAGTGTTCCGTGCTGGTTCTACCATAATCCGTCTCGGCTCTTGTAGTTCATCGGCCAAGTGAGATATGGCAGAATCCTGACTTGCAATTGCGTCGGCGACGGACTGAGGCAGAGAGGAGGCGGTCGGGGTGGCGTGAGCGGCTTGCAGGTATCGATGGCCAGCTCAGGCACGGGTTGCGAGGCTGCACCTGCAGGTGAGCTTCCGCGGTGGTCGGGAGGAACCGTCTCTCTGACCGACGCTGGTAGCGGTGCCAGGCCGGGGGAAGAGAGGGGTCCTGAGTTGGATCCCGTGAATGGAGATCGGTAAGCGCTCTGGCGCTGGCACTAGGCAGAGTCAGGCGCTATCAGAGGTTTCTTGGGCTCGTCGGTCAGGACGGACGAAGCTTGGCCCTGCTCGGGGCATGCAAGTGGCACCGGCAGGAATTTGGCATCTCCTGAAGGGAGATTTGATTGGGAGCCCTGGCACTGGCACTGAGGCAGGGCCGGGCACTGGGGTGGATCGGGAACCGATCGGGGGGCCACTGTACATCGTAGTCAGGGGGCACTGGTGGGGACTGCACGTCCTTCTGGTACCCAGGGGCGCCAGTCTTGGCTGAGGGAGAAGCGGGGAGGATTACTCGCGCCCGCGGGAATGATTCGGGAATGGGGACCCCTAGATTGTCGTGATTTCGGTGGGGACTGAAAGTCCTGTCCCAGGATGACGTCATAGCCTCCGGGGAGATGGCTTGCTACTGCAAGATTGCAAATTTTGGATTGGTGAGGTCTTGTGATTCTCAATTGGACCGTAGGGAGTATCATTTAAATTGATTTATTCCTCGATCGTGATGAGTTTTCGTCTATTGACGATAGCTCCGTGAGGGAACTCTGTCCCTTCGGATGAGGGAGATTTGTGCGCCCGAGTCCTCGAAAGCAGTGACTCGGCGCGCGGGCTCGCTACCTCATGGAGGGCCACGTATACAGGCCCTTCGGCGGGAGGGCCTAATGACTGGGGATCTGTGACGGCCAAGGCGACGGTGGGAGTAGTTGATTTATTATTGCGTGGGCATTTCGCCCATGCGGAGAATGGGCCATAGACCTTGCACGCCGTGCAAAGGTCTGGCTGAAATCTTTCCGCGCTGCCCCTGTGGAGGGCGCAGGCGAGTTATTTTTCGGTTTTCCGGGGAGAGAGGAGCCGGTTTCTTGTTCCGGCACTGTTCGGAGGAATGCCCCGTTTTCTTGCAATAATGGCAAGTTAGGGGGCTTGCCCGAGTTCCCATTTTGTGGGAATTTGAACCTCCGAGGAGGGACGGGGGATTTATTTTCCGCCCCATGGATCCTTCTTGAGGGTGGTGAGTTTCCCACATATCTGCTATTCGGCAACACTCGGTGAGTGTTGCTGGGGCTTTTTCCACTATATGAGTGGCGAGGGCAGGAGGGGCGTAGCGCAGGAAATGCTCAATTTAAACCGCTCGAGTACCTCGGCGGTGTTAGTGGCTCCTTCCGAATCGAGCCATTTTGTCAACGCCCGCTCGAATGGTACGCCCAATCGGACCAAGTCTGGCCTGCTTCTCTGGGCTGCTCTCTCCAACGTCTCCTCCACCGCTCAGGGGGTAATCTCGCACGCCTTCGTAACTGCTTGGCGACTGGCTTCCCAGTTTCCCGATCGTCTGCGGGAAGGGCGTGGTAAGTAACGAGGGCCTTTCCGCCCAGGAATTTAGTGAGAACAAGGGAGAGTTCCGCGGGGAGAGATCGCAGCACTCCAGGACTCGTTCGGCCCTTTCAAGCCATACTGGTTCGGACTCGGTCCATTTTGGCATGAACGAGTGAGCTTGGCTGAGGGCACTCATTCCCGCGGCAGGGGCGGGGGGGATGGCGGGCTGTCGTTCTAGCATCTGGAGCTCGTGGGGGCGCTGTCGCTCTCGATCTTCCCATTCTCGTTCCTCCCTTTTCTCTTGGGCGATTCTGTCTCTCTCCTCTCGTTGTTCTTGGGCAATTCGTTCCCTCTCTCTCTCTGCACGTTCTTTATCCTTCTCCTGCTCTTGGGCAATTCTTGCCTCTCTCTCTCCTCACGTTCTTTATCCTTCTCCTGCTCTTGGGCAATTCTTGCCCTCTCTCTCTCCTCACGTTCTCTCTCTCTCTCTTCACGTTCTCTTGCTCTCTCAGCCTTGGCATCGTCCACTCGCTCTTGAACCCATGCTCTCAGATCTTGCCCCGATAGTCCCATGTCCTTCCCAGCGGACATGTAGAATTTGAAATCCTCGTTTTGTTGGGCTCTGGTATTAGCCATCTTGGAATAATGGGTATAGGATATGTCTGAAAAGACTCTTTGTTAAAATTGGATGTGTCTTGAAAGACGTGGTTGTTCTTGGCGAACGAAGTCTAATATGCGCGTCTCGGAAGACGTAGTTGGATTTTGTCACGCTCGGACTTGGCCGGCTGTAGCGTGAAGTTAAGGAGTTGTTCTAACGAACTAGAATGATCAGTCCCGTAAGGGCTTAGATGTGTGTGAACTACACTATATAATGTCTCAAAAAGTACTTAATTTTGGGTTCCCTGGAGTTTGGAGAAATTCTCGGAATGAGAAATTTTGCCACGTCTCTGAGGACTGGAATTTGGAGAAATTTTTTGTATGAGTCTCTGAGGACTGGAATTTGGAGAAATTTCTCGCCACGTGCGACGTAGAATTTTAGGAGTCCCTGAGGACTGGAGTTTGGAGGAATTCTCGCCAGGTGCGACGTAGAATTTTAGGAGTCTCTGAGGACTGGAATTTGGAGAAATTCTCGCCACGTGCGACGTAGAATTTTAGGAGTCACTTAGGACTTGAATTACGATTCGTCCCTTAGGACTTAGAAATTACTAACAGGAAACCCAAAGAAAAATGTATGCTGGGAAATGAATGGGGACAGAAAAAAAAAAAAAAAAAAAATGCTGCACACGCGGGCATGGGCGGGGTGGGGGTGCAGGTCGTTTGGCCAACACCGGAGGTCTTTTTAGATTCTGGGTGAATGAACCCGTATATTTATGTACCGTCTGGGATTCCGGGAAATTTCCCAGTCGTCTGAGAGGATAACAGTACAACGGCCTAGTAATTTTCCCTATAAGCGGAGTTTACATTTCGCTTTCCTAACACCTAACTCGAATCCTAACTACACTGAGAATTTTCAGCAATGCAAGCTGACTTCGTCGTGTCCCACGTGGGAATTTATTCGCGCCTAAATAACAGTTCGCTAATTCGAAATCTTGAGTAAAAGTTATCACAGAGGAATTTCTTTCGCGACTATTCCTCGAAGCAAGAATATGGCAAGGATTTTAACACAGAGGAATTTCGCACTATTCCTCGAAGCAAAGGATGGTTAGCACTGGTTATTTCCTAACTACCTATCCTGAAAGGCATGCATTAACGAATCTAATACGGCGGTTCTTTTCTCTCAGTGATTACATGCGTCCCTATTTCTAATTCCTAGGAACAGTCACGATTGTAAAAAGGTTTTGCTAAGATAAACACATTACTTACGTGGAATTTTCTGGATCTGTGTGCTGGTTTTACACAAAGGTTCGTAATTGTCTCGTACCCAGCTTAGCTTTGCTAATAGCTGATCTGGCAAGTTGCAAATGCAATAAAGCAACACTAGGGAACTGCAACTGCAAAACGAGATCTATGGCCAGGTCGCCATTTTTACGTTTTTCCGTGGTTTTAGTTTGAAATATGCTCTGTGAGACAGGTAGCAACAATTTAAGGTAATTTAGCCTTGTGATTCTGACTTCGTGGGTACGGGAAAACGTAAAAAGAGGAAAACAAAGGAGAATTTCATATGAGCATAGGGCTCTTGTTACTGAGGGAAATATTACGTAAAACACGTGGGCAAATTTAAAGGAGTGTATTTACATAAATGATATCAGTACGGGAAAGAGGAACTCAAGTAGATTACTATCCTGAAGGAGATTCCTACGGGATTGAATGAAATTGGGGGATTCCAGACACAGTCCGAGAAGCTTCCACGAAATAGGATCCTCTTAGCAGATTTTCCGAGGGCGTGAACAAGGGGAGAGCGTAGAAGGCAGTCCGTGGGTGACTTGCGATTTCCGTGGGCGAGTTTCTTCCACGTGGTGAGATGCAAGGGCTTCCGTAAAGGGGCAAGGCGATGGGGACTCCTCGAAACTCCAAGCAATGGCGTGTGGGCTCGATGAATACGGTCGAAGGGCATGAGGAAAAGTATACTTTTGAAAGGGCCACGTGGTTAGGATGCAAGGCCATCGATGGGGCCAGGTGTTGGGGACGTCTTCATTCCATATCTTCCAGCCCGCGTGTGTGTGTCGACCTCGTGGGTTTCTGCTTTTTATCCCCTCCTGTGGGGCAGGGGGACGTCCAACACAGATGTTTTGACTCATTGCACCTGCTGCCCGCAGGGGAGGTTTTGGCCTGTAGGAGAAACACCCAAGCCAGATTACTTTTGCCTCGAAGGAAAGATCTTTATCAAAAATGGGAGCGCCTTTAATCTTTTAAACCCTTGTTTTAAGTCAATAGACAGATGGTCTATCGATCGGCCGGCTGGCAGTAAATGAAACACAACAGAACAACCAACCACAACAAAGGAGGGGGGGGGAGGCAGTTTGCTAGCGAATTCTTGCTAATCATAATATATATATATATATATATATATATATATATATATATATATATATATATATATATATATATATATATATATATATATATATATATATATATATATATATATATATATATATATATATATATATATATATATATATATAGTATATATATATATATATATATATATATATATATATATATATATATATATATATATATATATATATATATATATATATATATATATATATATATATATATATATATATATATATATATATATATATATATATATATATATATATATATATATATATATATATATATATATATATATATATATATATATATATATATATATATATATATATATATATATATATATATATATATATATATATATATATATATATATATATATATATATATATATATATATATATATACAGTATATATATATATATATATATATATATATATATATATATATATATATATATATATATATATATATATATATATATATATATATATATATATATATATATATATATATATATATATATATATATATATATATATATATATATATATATATATATATATATATATATTTTATATATATATATATATATATATATATATATATATATATATATATATATATATATATATATATATATATATTTATATATATATATATATATATAATCATCTTTCAGGGAGTAAAACCTCTCTTTTTGACAGATGTTTCTTTTCATTAAAAGTTGGAATCATCGTTGCTTTCCCCTCGATCATTTCTCCTTTGTATTTACTCGAAAATTGCTTCGTGTTCCTGGTTATTATAAAGGCATATGTTAATCGTTCTGATCTAAAATGTACATCACAGTCCTTCCATTAAAGATCTCTAGAAAGTTTTGTAGTTTATAATGCCCTCCCACTTTTCCTGTCTAGTCATTCATCCGGAAAATTGTATTTCTCGAAAAGAAACTAAAAAAAA
>NC_089764.1:11520416-11522916 GCF_040412425.1 Macrobrachium rosenbergii
TTCCGCTTATAATAACATATAAAACTATATTTTATTTATGTCTCACATTTTTCCATTTAAATCCTCACCAGATTTGCAATGAATAAGTCATAAGATTTTCATGATTCAACAGAAATACTTAACTACTTCCCATGATAACACAAAAATAAATTAATTAGTGTAGAAATCTGCCTTGATTCCTGTTATTTGAAGTAAAAACTGATAGCAAAAATGCAAAGTAAGGAAAATGATGGAATGTCAACAAAGGATTAGATGCACTATGTACGATTGAAAACACTGAAGTGAATTGATTTATTAATCTTCATTTGACGTTTAATCAATGAAGTGAAACGAGATCGTTCTAGCTTTCTTCGTAAGTCTCTTCCGCTCAGAGAAAGGGTCGAGAAGATTTATTTTGATTTGCTTATAATCTCCACCCGAAGCCTTAAGAATGTTCTTTTCGGCAAGCCCTTTTCTTCTTTTCAGCTTAACAATTTTATTTTCTGAGGAATTTTTTTAACGATATCACAATGCCCAGTTGTCACATTTAATCTATGGAAAAGGGTCTTATTTTACAGAGAAAGAGTTTTCAAACAGATAAAGATATCTCTTGTTACCGTTGCTGTCCACAAAAAAACTATTAATAGTAAAGAACATAAACAGCAAAACTTCACATGTATTTGAAGTCATCACTTCACTGCGTTTCACTTTTTAATTTACCTCACTATACGTCGCTCTTTTCAAATTCACTTCAGTAAATTCGAGTATTAGCATCTTTACTTCTCTGTAATTCACTTGTCAATTTTCTCTTCATGGATGGAATATTTTGCTACTAGCCTTTTGTTTGCACTTTGTAAAGACCTGGTATCATATTCGAGATGATAATTAAGTAGAAATCAAGATCATTAGTGAGTGGCGGTATAATTTATTTTCCATTAAGACGTTAAAGCAACGAAGGCTCTTATTTTCAGAATTTTCAAACACTTACAAAAATAAAAGCGTTAAATTGCAACGAAAGAGACTTTTCATGGATATGATGATTTTCATGCATTTATTTATTTACGGCAAATGAAGAAGCCCTAAAGGCTAATATTCCTTTGCTTTCGTTTATAAAATCATCGACTATATTTTTTCATGAAAAATAGCAAATACAGTTTTATCACCTCTGCTATATAAAAATTTAGTTCACAGAGATACAGCGTTCATCATAACGTTTTATATAGTTCAGTGATTTTCAGGGCTCAGACGCAGTACGGTCAGTGAAAATACGAAGAAGATATTTTTGCATGTACTAAAAGTGAAGCAACTTGGGTGGTTAAGGTTGCTTAAGTTGTAAGTTTTTAGTAGCTTTGCAAAATTGATGAGAGATTTTTTGTAGTTCATTTTAGTAGCCTCTGCCTATGTTCTCACCCCACTTTCATTATACTGATATTACTCTCTACATAATTATATTATGAAAAAAAGCAAAAACTATGATAATTTCTCTAATGTAAAAAAATTTTTAGATAGAGAAGATGAAGATTTCAGAGTTCCTGATAGAAACTGTTATCAAACTGTCTTTTTTTCTAAGAACTCCATTTCGCCTACCTGGAGAGCTCGTGCCACCTCTTCCGGACGAGTTTTGATCTTTTAGTTGTGTACTGAATGTGTCGGACTGAAGGATCTCCTCTTTGCAGGGATTGACTGAGTTTTGCATAAAAGAAAAACCTGCTTCATAGCAAGGAACCACTGCGGGGCTTTAGGGCACACTGAAAATAGAGCTGTTTAACAACATGGAGGACGTTACTGATGTGATTCATTTCGGTTACATCCGTAACATCTCCCGCCGCTCTTCGTGCCTGTTGTCCAGTACTGAAGACAGTTTGTTGTTATAACAAAAACAAATCCATGTCCAGATTTGTTTCACAAATATAAACTAATAACTATTAATCGTGTAAAAATGAAACACAGGCAGACAATGCATCTCAGATGTTAAAATTCTAATTGCACACTTACTAAGAAACGATTTTGATAATATTGGACAGATTCATAAAAATTAATGAAAAGGATAGTTTGAAATTTGATGTTCGGTCTAAAACTGTGATTCAAATGTTTTTAAATGACGTAGACAGCATAAAGCATGCAAAGATATAACTCATTTGAGAGAAACCAATTAATTTTAGATGGATTTTGATAAATATTAAAAGTCGTTGAAGGATAACGCCCTCCAGGTAGATCTACATTTTGATTTATAACAATAATTTCAGACCTTGAAGGCCTCTGGTTTTACGATGCATAAAGAATAAATTTCATTATAAATTATACTGAGGAAAGGCTGGATTCATCGGCGTTTGGGGATAGAATTTTCAAAAGGCAGAAGGACGATTTTTACTGGCGGCTACTGACGGTATAGCGTAATTGGACATTTATTATTATTATTATTATTATTATTATTATTATTATTATTATTATTATTATTATTATTCATAAAGAGACAAAACGTTTTCTTCTACATGTGCTACATTCAACAGAATACAAAGGT
>NC_089764.1:11525416-11540416 GCF_040412425.1 Macrobrachium rosenbergii
GGCAGTCACCATGGAGGAGGATGTTGTCATAAACCTTGGAGAGGCTGACGAGGTCGAGGACATGGCCAGTGACCATAGCCTCTTCAACGGCGAGGATGCCGGCCTGGATGACGTCGACTCCGCCGATGATGGCGAGCATGAAGCTGCTGACGGCACCGCCCTGGGACTGAAACGCGTGAAAGAAGAACCCTCTGTCATCCTCTCAGATGAAAATGAGAGGCTGGAGGGAGTGGTTGGAGCAGGAGCCAATTCATTTATAACAAGGGCATGACAGCATAAGGACAAGGCCAGGGTGTGCAGGGCATTTGAGAGAAGGAGGTCACTGGCTCCTCCTGTGTCAGGCCCTGAACTCCGGACCTGGTTCACCTCCCTCAGGACCCGCTTTGGACGCCTCACAGCCGAAAAAGTGGTCAGGGGCCAGCAGACGACTGACGGACCGTGAAGTGGATACTGAACATCTTCCACTTCCTCAAGCCCCACATTGTCCGCCAAAAGAAGCCCAAGGTGTTGGGACTTCCGATGGTATGTCTTATTTTATTGTTTTATCAGTGACTGAAACTTTAATGCACAGTTTATTTAATTAATGGAACTACAACCTTGTCATTCA
This sequence comes from Macrobrachium rosenbergii, assembly GCF_040412425.1. NCBI lineage: Eukaryota > Metazoa > Arthropoda > Malacostraca > Decapoda > Palaemonidae > Macrobrachium > Macrobrachium rosenbergii. Next base: position 11,526,024 of record NC_089764.1, read on the forward strand.
CAGTTACATTTACATTCTCTCATACATGTTCCATCTCTTTACAGTCTGCGTCTGCTGCAGCTGCTTGCAGCAACCCTCCTGGCCATGGTCCTTCCTTGATGTTCCTGCCCTTTGTGATCCTGCTGGCAGTGCCTCCAGTCCCCTGCTCGTCCGATGACCGGTCCTCCACCATTGATGATCCTGCACCACAAAGGAAGTCGAGAGGAGGACAAGGCTGAAGTGGGGTCCTGGACGTGTTGCTTCAACAAGCAGAGTCAGCTCGGCAAGGCTACAGAGGGCCATAAGACCTCTGTGTGACCCCAGGCTGGTGTACTGGCGGGCCTGGAGGAGTCCGCCCGACTGTGCAGATGTGGGGCCTGAGCTGAGGATGGCGCTGAAGGTGGAGTTCATCTCCGCCATACAGCGCTGTGAGGGCTACCAAAGGGCATCACGAGGCCGCCACGTCATCTGATACACGGCCAAGCCCTCTGGGATGGTCTGCCTGCGGCCCCAGCTCCCCTTCCTGCTCCTGCTACATTATGTGCCACTTGCTACACCTAGTGGTGCCATGGCACAGCCTCTCAACCTCACGGCGCAACAGGTGGCGTGCTGCATGCGCAGCTGTCTGCACCTGCAGGTGGCGTCCACACCCAGGGACCTCAACGTGTCTTTGCCAACGAGCAGCTTCCTGGAGAACCTCTAGTTTAAGGCAACATTTTTTTATATCTATTTTGTGTGTGTCAATGTAAAACAAATGTATATATTTTGTATTATGTATGTTTCCATGTAAATATTTCAGCATTAGTATAAGCAATAAACATAATTGAAAAATAACTTTTATTCAATGAACTAAAACCATCAAAGTAACAAAATGAAGTAATAATAATCACACAATTAAGACATATGCAAACAACTATATAGTTGAAAATTAACTTATAGAAACAAATATCTATTTTTGTATTACTGTATGTTTCCATCTATATATCAGCACTAGTATAAACAATAAACATATAATAGAAAAGTAACTTCTATTCAATGAACTACAAACATTGGAGTAACAAAATGAAGTAAGAATAACAACAAAATAAGGAGTAAGTGAAGGTATATTATATTAAAATAAAAATAAAAGAAAATCTGTACTTTCATATTAAGTTGTTCTTCACTACTGTAGTAATGGCCTATATAAAGGTATTAACCATTTCAAAATATTCAAAGTTATAATCTTCCCATATGAGTAATGCACTTAGCCACATTGCAATGCATGTATTTGCTTCTGTGTTAAAAATGTCAGAGTGTATGATCCAGTACAAAAACAAACATATGCAAACAAATATATAGTTGAAAATTAACTTATATAACAAATGTTTATTTTTGGTATTGTATGTTTCAGTGTATATATCATGATTGGTATAAACAATAAACATATAATTGAAAAATAACTTTTATTCAATGAACTAAAACAAGTATACTAATAAAAATGAAGTAAGAATAATAGCACAAATAAGACATAACAAATAAATGCAAATACAAAGGAAAAATCAAACTGTATGGATAATTAAAAATTTTGGAAGTCGACATACAAGAGAAAGTATTATAATAAATATAAGTAATATGTTAACAATAGTTCTCCCCTGTAAGTAACTTGGAACCACCAGGAAGTAAAGTAGTCTTTCAGGATGTTGCGTTGTTCTTGGCATTCCTGGACTGCAGTGTTGCCTCCCATGGTTGGAAGAGCAAAATCCTAGGGTGGGTCACTCACTCCAGGCACCAGGTATGAAATCGCTGTGTGATGGGGTTCTCTGATCTGCTTCCTGCCTGCGTGGATTTCTTTTTTTATTATAGGTTGTGCAGAACACACCGGACCAGCACTACTGACTCTGCGGTCGGCTTGATACATTGACGTGTAGATGCTGAATTTGCTGGCCAGAATCCAGAAAAGGCATTCTCCACCGTCCGCCGTGCCCTACTTAACCTGGAGTTGTAGATCCGGCTCCTCATGGACAGGCCTCTTTTGGGGTAGAGCTTCTGAGATAGTTCCGCAGGGAAGGCATCATCGCCAAGCAGGAAGTAGTCTGGAGCTCCATTTGTTGCATCTGGTAGGGCCTCAGGTTGGGGAAGGTTTGCTTCCTGTTTTGCCAGCATTTCTGGCCGTGGTCACAGGCAAATACACCACCGTCGACTCTGACCCAACGGCACCCGTCCACGTAGAGAACATGAAGCGTCGACAATGGCAAGTAGAATCATGGAAGAACTGTTGTAATTGTAGTAATGCGTACCACCAAGGGGAGGGTTACGGGCCTGATGTGTTTACCGTCTAGTGCTCCAATTGCGTGGGGAAGTTCACCCGTTCCTCAAACCCGCGGGCAACCTGCTTCAAGCCTCTGGTGTTTGTGGTACCTGCAGTTCCTCATCTCCAAGGGCAGAAACAATGGCCCTGCAGGTCTCGGGTACAATGCAACTTATGGTGTTGTGGGCCTACCCGGAATGCGTATTGCAGGCTCTTATATGAGTCACCCGTGGCAAGGAAACGTAGGGTGATAGCCACCGCCCAGTCCTGGCGTAGGGGTTCCTCAAAATGTCAGGTTGCTTCTCAATGTGGTGTGGCGTTCCAGCTATTTCACTGAATATGTCTCTGTCAGTTCGCGTAAAATTCTGTATGGTTCTGGTTTTCGGTTGCCAGCTCCTCCATCAGGTTGTCATAGTGGCCTGGCTCCACTCTTCTGCAAAAATGGCCAAGCCCAAACCCTCCTCGGCCTCCTCTTTTTTTTCTTATTTTCCAATTGCAATGTGGGCCTCACAGCTTCACCAATACCACGTAATGCCCCATACTCCGACAGCCTCCATTACATTTCTTTGTTGTCTGTGTGCTGGTGTTATAAGAGCAATGTCCTCAATGTTCTCCATGTTGATTCAGCAGCAGGAATACTTCTTGCTACAAGGGAGGTGCTGAATAGCTGCAAAACACATGTGCACAGCACAGCCCTTTTGTACCACCTGCGCGTATACCCGCCACGATGTCACGTGGGGATGTTGTGAGGGTGTCGTGAGGTCATAACGCTCAACGTTACACATCGGTATACGTTAAGTGGGTGTTACTTATCTGCCATTACATGTAATGAGGTGTGGCCCTATTGTCGTGGCAGTTCGCAAGCATCCCCATCTATCTTGCGCGGTCGCGTGTATAACAGCATTACTCCGTACTTACGTTATGGCGTCGTTATGTTGACTTACGGACATCGCCTTTGACACGTATCCACTTGATCCAGTCGCGCCGACAAACCCTGCACGGTATAGCCACGTTTCACATGCGTGAACATGCGTGAGCTGATACGTAGATGTGAACAGGGGGCTTAACTCACCTCCAGCTCCAGGCCAAAATTCTTGGAATCGTTCACTCAAACGAGATATAACACTTGCAAAAACAGTGCTTGTTTGTTATGATATATTCCATCTGTTACGTATAGAACCTTTGTGTTTTGCAATCCCTGAAATTGAATCATTCGTTTCCAGAACGGGCAGCTACGAACAACTTTTCCGGAAGAACAAAAGCTCCATACTCTTTAAAACGACTCTTCTCGACGTTCTGAATGGGCAACGTTTGTGTTGGGCCTTTATCGTTTCAGTCGTAGGTTTGTCCGACTTTTTCGTTTTCCATTTGTTCTTCCACTTCCCATTGGCTATCGGATGGATAATATGATGGCTATCGTTCCTCGAGGTCAGATATAAAAGAAAATGATGTGGATAGTTATTTATTATGAATGGAAGTAATTCAAGTACTACGACTCTCATTTTCCCCATCTTCCTCTACAAAGAAAAGTATACCTTAGTTTAACCAGACCACTGAGCTGATTAACAGCTCTCCTAGGGCTGACCCGGAGGATTAGACTTATTTTACGTGGCTAAGAGCCAGTTAGGTTACCTAGCAACGGGGTCCTTATTGGGAATCGAACCACATTATACTGAGAAATGAATTCAATCACCAGAAATAAATTCCTCTAATACTTCATTGGCCGGCCGAGACTGAACTCGGGCCTCAGAGCAAGCAGAACTCTACCGACTTGTCCAACGAGGAACTGTCTTCCTCTACAGTCTGTCATAATTCGAAATATGCTTATTGTTGCTCATATTTCAGCGGTTTCGGAATGTTATTAAATGTATTTCAGGAAGTTTGAGTCATCGTTTTTTCCAATATCTTTCAAATTAATTGATGGATCGGTGTGTTACTTTGCAACAGTGTGTTTCACACCTCCCCTCATTTTTGGTAATAAATTCAGTTTCCAAATTCAGCTTTTTCAGGCACTTTACTCTTGAATTTGATGGGGTAGCCAGCAAACTGATTAACGCTTTCGGACATACGATCTTGGGTACTGCTGAACTTGTCCTGAGTATCTACTTATAGTAAATTCCTCACTTTTCGACCCCATTCTTCCCTACTTTTCCTCTTCGACTCCACCACTGCTCCCAACTGACCGAAGTTTATTTCTCGTCTATAATGTGATTCGGATTCCACAATAAACTGTAGGTCCCGTTGCTAAGTAACCAATTGGTTCTTAGCCACGTGAAATAAGTCTAATCCTTCTTGCCAGCCACTCAGGAGAGCTGTTAATCAACTCAGTGGTCTGGTAAAACTAAACTATACTTAACTTAACTTCTTCTCTGACGTCATTATACCCCGTGGCGTATGTTACGTTCTTCATGAATGCGATTGTTTTTTATTTTTGTTTGCATAATTTTGTGATGAAAAGTTATTTCATGTTTATTCTAAATTCACTGTTCTACATATCATAATAAAAAATAATGGGTTAAAATCACAGAACAGTTTATAACCATTTGAGACAATGTACACGATATCATAGACTGTATGTCAATAAATCAGTTTTATCTTTCCCCTTATTCCCTCTATATATACGACCGTGAAATATAACCATAAGCAATATCTTACCTATTCAGATTTATTCTTAATTTTGGGCAGCTTTCTCCCGGCTGTAAACTTCAATAGACGTAAGCAAATTTTCTGCATCCACGGGGACATTTCAACATGTAAGCCATAAACAACAGTGACGAGACAAACTTCTCTGTAGTTACTGGATACACAAGTGGTAAACCCGTCGTTTAACCCGACATTTCATCATCAACTACAAAGATTTCGGAAACCCTAAATTCTGTATAACCACTGGGTCGTTAGCTCATTTCATCCTACACTGCTCAGGTGAAAAATTGCAATGCTGACATGTGCCTGAATTCCATTACATAACAAATGATTGTGGAGAGAGAGAGAGAGAGAGAGAGAGAGAGAGAGAGAGAGAGAGAGAGAGAGAGAGAGAGAGAGATGAGCTATGAATGAAAAGACAGATGGGGAAGTGAGGTTTAAAGACTAAGGAAGGGGGTGATGGGGGTAGGGATAAGTACCCCAAGAGAACTTATCCGATTGAATTCGTAAATCTTGACTGGCTAGGTTTGGCTATGTCCTAAAATTCAAGAGTAAACTGCCTTTAAAATCTGTGTTTGGACATGGAATTTTTAAAAAAAAAATTAGGGCAGGGTGTGAGAAACTGGTTTGAATCAATCGACTTTGAAAGAAAAAAAACGATGACTCAAACTTTCTGAAATACATAGTAGGCATTGGTATTGAAGATCAGACAGTTATCCACGGGCCAGCATTCATCTAAAATTAGTGAACCTGAACCAGCATTTAATATGATAAAACCTGCAACAGGATAGATTAAATAAAAATACCCCTTCTTAGCTTTCTCACTATCAACATCTTAAGAGAGCCCAAGACTACATAATAAACAATGCGTGTTTTTCAATTATCGCATTTTCCCCATGTGAATCAAACGTCAGTGTCATGCCGACAATCCATCAACTTTTCATCAAGTCCTTATAGGAACAGAAATAAATTTCTGACTCTATTAGACGATTGTTGAACCAAACAGCTGGATGTTCTCAGGTTGCTGAACCAACAGGTTGTTTGACATCAACTAATCGAACTTCAACCAAGCGCTTCTAAAATCAATTCTCAAATTGTTGTCATGTATTGGGTCAATATTTTTCATCAATGTTGGACAACAATTAGCATAATTTAAGCAGTTTCTAATTTTGTCTTATTTCCTCATGCTGGTGAGTTTTTTATGGCAGGAATTCTCATCTTTTTAATTATTCCATCTAAGAAAAACTCTACATTTTCAACCTTGTTTAAAGTGTGCGTGACGAATGCAGAGTAAAAGCAAAGACTTAGGATAAAACAAAGGTTTTGTAAGAATTATACAAACAAGTTGGAGACAATTTGGTCAAGATGAGAAACTGTTCAGAATGAAAGGTATTCAATACCACTGGGAAAAAGGATTTCAGGACTGAAACTGAATAGATAATAGAGATATAGGAAAAATATGTGGGGGTGAGTTTGAGGAATAGAACTGAAATTATGTTAAGGTGGAATGGCTGATGTCTGCATATGTTCTGTATACAGAATAAGTTCATCTTCATTTAGTGGTGATAATATATCATATATATATATATATCTATATCTCTCTATATCTATCTATCTGTCTGTGTATATGTGTATATGTATATATATATATATATATATATATATATATATATATATATATATATATATATATATATATATATATATACATATATTCGATATATATACATAAGAAAAACTTGGATATAGATGATACCATCTGGAAAGAAGATAGTATATATAGCTAAAATATAATAAAAATGGCTTGAATTTGATGATAATTAGGAAAGCATTTACAGAAAAAACGGTAAACTATCTGGGAAAGAACACTGTGGGTGTTAACATCACTGGCAATGGGGAGGTGGGAAGTTGCTGATATGTAAAGAAAACGACAAATATTAGTGTATAAAGAATATTTCAGTCACACTAATCAAGTTTGTGGGTTCAGCCTGAAGGTGGATGGGATGAGAAGGGGTGCGTGAAGGTGGTGGCATGTAAAGATAACTGAAACGACAGATGATAATGTCTAGATCTATAATAGTTTTTAGGTCCCTGAGAAGAAAAGTGGCAAAATGCCCTTTAATCAAGTTCAAATAGGATTGGGGTGAGAGGGAATGACATGTAAAAATAATAAAAAACAGCACATATCAGCGTCTAATCCATAGTTTTTGAGATTGGTGAGATGAATAATGAAACTCCCAATGTGGAAGACTTTAAGTGACAAGTTCAGCCTGATGCAATGGAGGAAGGGAGAATGGGTAAAAATAAATTGTCAAAAATAAAAAGATTAGAGTCTCATAATATAGTTTTCAAGGTCATTAGAGGCCACTGAGATGAATAGTGAGCTCCTGATGCCCTTTAAATCCAAAGGCCCAAAAGAAAACAGGTATGGGAAGGGTGGAAAATAAAATGCAAAAACGACAAATATTAGTGTCTAATCAATCATTTTCGATGCTGCTGAGATGAATAGTGACACTCCCATGCCCTTCAAGTCCAAGTTCAGCCCCAATAGAAATTTAGGGGTTTGGAAGGGGTGAAATATAAAATTTTAAAAATGTTGTGGCAATGTAATCTTTTGAAGCAACAGGAAAAGGAACAGTTTGAAAGTGAAGAGAGAGAGAGAGAGAGAGAGAGAGAGAGTGAGGAGAGGGAAGAGAGAGAGAGAATAGTGAGAGAGAGAAAGAGAGAGAGAGAGGAGTGAGAGAGAGTAGAGAGAGGAGAGTAAGGGGTGTTGAGGAGGAGAGGAAGATGAGAGTAGAGATGAAAGGGAGAGAGAGAGAGAGATGTTGTCATTCAATTTTTTTTCCAGGCAGCACTGGGTTGGTCAGCTAGTATATAAAAATGGATGCATGTAACAAAGTATGTTCCACATACACTTTGAAACACATTCAGCAATTTCAGCCAAACTTGGTATACATGACTTACCATCTGGGAAAGAACACTGTTGGGTAAAGACACCACTGGCACGAAAGGGGGTTGCGTGCAGGAAGAAGGGGTGAAATGTAAAACTACAGAAAATGACAGATATTAGGGTCTAATCCATAGTTTTTGAGGTCACTGAGATTAATAGTGACACTCCCGATACCCTTCAATCCCAAGTTCAGCCATGATGGAGGGGGGTTGAGGAAGGGGTGGGAAGGTGGTGACATGTAAAAATAACCAAAATGACAGATATCAGCATCTAATTCATAGTTTTTAAGGCCTCTGAGAAGAATAGTAACTCTACTGATGCCCATTAAGTCAAAGTTCAACCATGATAGGAAGGGGGCCTAAGAAGGGGGTGGGAAGGTGGTGGCATGTAAGATAACTGAAACAAGAATACCATAGTGTCTAATCCAGTTTTCAAAGTCCCTGAGAAGAATAGAATTTCTGACCTTCCCGATGCCCCTAGTCTAAGTTGGCCCTAATAGGTAGGGTGATGTAAAAATAATTTTATTTTGACTGACAGATATTAGTGTCTAATCCATAGATTTCGAGGTCACTAAGATGAACAGTGAAACTCCTGATACCCTTTAAGTCCAAGTTCAGCCCGATAGGAAGGGGGAGGGGCCAGTTGAGAAGAGGTTAAAAAATATGTAAAAAATTACAGATATTAGAGAATAATCTATAGATTCGAGGTTGCTGAGATTAATAGTGACACTCCCGGTGCCCTTTAAGTCCAAATTCAGCCCCGATAGAAAACAGGGGTGAGAAGGGGTGAAAAATAAAATGTCAAAAATGAAAGAGATTAGAGTCTAATACATAGTTTTCAAGGTCATTTGAGACCACTGAGATGAATAATGACACTCCCGATGCCCTCAAGTCCAAGTTCAGCCCCAATAGAAATAAGGGGTGAGAAGGGGTGAAATATAAAATTTTAAAAATGCTGGCAATGTAACTATGACTGAAGCAACTATCTTAACAGGAAAGGGAGAAGAGAGACATGAGAGAGTGAGAAGGAAGGAGAGTGAGAGAAGAGTGTTGAGGTAGGAAAGAGAGAGAGAGAGAGAGTTTATCTGTTGTCATTCAGTGTTTTCCCAAGCAGCGCTGGATTGGTCAGCTAGTATATAAAAATGGATGCATGTATGTGTATGTATATTCTGCATACACTTTGAAACACATTCAGCAATTTCAACCAAACTTTGTGTACATATGACTTACCATTTGGGAAAGAACACTGTGGGGGTAAGACATCACTGGCACGGAAGTGGGGTGCGTGTGGGAAGGGGGTGAAATGTAAAAACTACAGAAAACGACAGATATTAGTGTCTAATCCATAGTTTTTGAGGCCACCAAGATGAATAGTGACACTCTCGATGCCCTTTAAGTCCAAGTTCAGCCCTGATAGGGAGTGGGTTGGGAAGGGGGTGACGTGTAAAAATAACCGAAAATGACAGATATTAGTGTCTAATCCATAGTTTTTGAGGTCGCTGAGATTAATAGAGACACTCCTGATACCCTTCAAGTCCAAGTTCACCCATAATGGAAGGGGGGTGAGGAATGCGTGGGAAGGTGGTGAAATGTAAAAATAACCAAAATGACAGATATTGGTGACTAATCCATAATTTTCGAGTTCGCTGAGATTAATAGTGACACTCCCAATATCCTTCAAGTCCAAGTCCAGCCCTTATAGGAAGAGGGGATGGGAAGGGGTTACATATAAAAATAACTGAAATGATAGATATATGTCTATCCATAGTTTTTGAGGTCACTGAGATGAATAATAAAACTCCTGATGCACTTTAAGTCCAAGTTCAGCCCCGATAGGAAGGGGGAGAGGGGCGGTCGAGAAGAGGTAAAAAATAAATTGTAAAAAATTACAGATATTAGAGAATAATCCATAGTTTTGAGGTTGCTGAGATTAATAGTGACACTCACAGTGCCCTTTAAGTCCAAGTTCAGCCCTGATAGAAAAGAGGGGTGAGAAGGGGTGAAAAATAAAATGTCAAAAATGACAGATATTAGTGTCTAATCAATAGTTTTTTGAGGACGCTGAGATGAAAAGTGACTTCCCGATGCCCTTTAAGTCCAAGTTCAGCCCCGGTAGAAATGGGTGGGTGAGAGGGGGTGAAATATAAAATGTCAAAAATGCTGGGCGATATAACTGTAACTGAAGCAGCTATCTTAACAGGAAAGGGGGAGAGAGAGAGAGAGAGAGAGTAGAGATGGTGTTGGGAGGAGAGAGAGTAAGTAGGTTTATTGATTGTCATTCATTTTTCCTAAGCAGCGCCTGGTTGTCAATAGCATATGTAAAATATATATATATATAATATATTTTATATATTGTAATATATTCAGCTTTATCCTGTGTATATATGGACTCATATATATATATTTTGATATATATATATATATATATACCTATATATATATATATGATATATATATATGTCTGTGACAGACCAGAAACCAGTTAAATAACATATTTCTTCGGCGCAATCGTAATTTTCTCTGTACAATCTGTTGAATATGTCCAATATTTATTGACATCATTAAATAAAAGATAAATTGCGACCGGGTAGCGTTCATTGCTAAAAGATCCGGGCAAAAAACCGGTATTAGATATGAACTGGATGATATACAATGTAACCTTAAATAAAATAAAAACTAATGAGGTTTGGGTAATTTAATATGTTTGACTTTGTTGATCAACAATGACTTGCAGTATTGGCAATTGTCCAAGATCTGATTATGCAGACAGACATTTCTTTCAATAGTTTTGCAATTTTAGAATGAGCCCTAATAGGGACTGTAAAAATCAAATGGGAAAGATAAAGAGTATTCTGGATGAAGAAAAGACCCGGGCAGTATCCTTAAATGCCCGAACATATGTCCCAGAGTTATGTATAGATAAATACACCACGTTAGAGGATAAAAACCTCAATCTGTTAAAAAACGTCGCCCACAATGTGAACAGATAAGGCTGAACTGCAAAAAGTCCATTGAAAGAGCAAAAAAAATTGGAAAAGAGCAAACATTATTCATTGGCAATATATTAGTCAAAAAATAGGCAGAACTGTAATTGATTTAAAAACATTTGTTAGCTTAATGTTTCTTATTATCTCTAGGTTTGATGTTTTCCCATTTATAAAACTTCATATAATTATATTATATATATATCCCCATATTATATATATATACTTATTACATAATAAACAAGAATCTTCAGAAAAACTGACTGTCCCAGGGTGCATTTTATAACCTTGGACTACTGTTATCCAGAAATAAAGTCCTGAAGCTGTCCCTTATATAGAAATATTTGCTTATTACTGACCCATTTATTAGGATATTACTATGATGACTGTCCCATTTATCCAATATTAATATGGTGACTGTAATTTTATCCAGGCATTAACTGTTCTGTCTGTCCTATTATTCCAGTAAAATAATGCACTGACGTTCCTTTCTATAAAATCATTGATGAGAATACATAATATGGTGATATATCCCTTTTATCCAGATATTAAATACATTTATTTTATGTGCTGACAGTCCCTTTATCCTGGTATTACCCTGTCCTCATCCATTATTAAACCTTTGACTATCCCATTTTTAATTCCAAATTTTTGAATGACTGTCCCTTTTATCCAGGTATTACTGGTAACCTGATGTAGAATTATTAATGTCCCCAAGGCAGAAACCATGGAAAAATTTATCATTTAATGGCTTGATTCTGTCCATCATCCAGGTCAGGTGAAACCTGACACCTTTAGACAGTGGGTTCAAGTGACAGTCCCATGTGCTCCTGGAAAATTACTGTGGTGACTGGTATTCAAAAGTGTATAATATATTATGAATCGAGTGTGAAAAGATATGGTAAACCCATTTATATATAATATAATAAAATATGATAAATATATATGTATTTACCACATAAGTTACAAAGGGAAATTGGGATTTATAGAATAAAATGATAAATATAGAGTGATTTACCGAGGAAGGGGTTATTCCAGGGAAAGTTTTAAATTTTAAGAGGAATTCTTATTTCTTATTATTTATTATTCAATGATGGCTATGTGCCAAATTTTGTCAGCAGATCTGTATATATATTTATGTATATATTAAATATATGAACATACAAATATACAAACATACATACAAACATTATATATATATATATATATATATATATATATATATATATATATATATATATATATAACCATATATATATATATAAAACTATATTAAGTTATATATATTATTAATCTACAGGGTCCATTTTCACTATAAGCAGCAGATAAAATGAAACACGATGCATACCACATATAGAAACCAACTCTGGTGACAAGATCGGAGGTCATTTTCAGAAAGAACGTACTGGTTGAAGAAACCAGAGAAAATCCGGTTTTTATAATGGTTAATAATGTATGGTGTGTCAAATGACTTGACGCCAAATGACAAATTCGGCTTGCCAAACTTTAAATTCGAATGATGTCAACAAAGTACTTAGTTACCTGTACTTCTACCCAACTAATGAGGAACTCTGTCTATAATTGATTAAATCTCGATTAAGTGTGTCTGAAGATGTGGAGTTTTTTTCACTGTTTTTCCTTATCTTGAATTGCGCTTTAGACTTATTTTTAAGAACAGTAGCTTTTAAGTAATCTCCTGACAGTGGAAGATGTAATTCTTGACACATTTTAACGTTGATTTTTAAAACTGGGCTTCTTTCCACAGGTATTTCTGAGACTCATAAATTCTTTTTCTTCTCTCCTCCTATGAGGTAATTACAAATTTGAGATGACCTGTTTTAATTGGGACGTGTCCTGCTGTTTTAAGATGAGTAATTTTCTGACCGCTTTGCATATAGGTAACGCATTTTCTGATAGTGATGTATATACAAAAACAGTTTCACATCTTCAACGCCTGGATATTTTAATTTTTTTACAATAAAAGTTTTGCATATCCATCTCATTCCAGTAGTCCTTAGATTTTAGTTAGGGGATTATTTTATTGCTATCGCACAATGTCTCGAGATAAGGAGATCAAACGTCTACAAAAACATGTAGACTTGAATCAAATAGGCTCATATATATTACATATGGATATATTATATATATATATATATATATATATATATATATATATATATATATATATATATATATATATTATTAAACAGGTAGTATAGAGTTAAAATGACACATTTTTTCTGATTGAAAGTCTTCAAGAAATGCATCCTGCAAGTCCTTTGGCAACTATTATTCATCTTGCATCAAAATTTTTCCCAATGAAAACCTAGATGATCCAAAATATTACTTAGGGTGAAAGTCCCATTTATTTGAGACTGATTGAAATTTTATCTACTGCTGAGGCAAGAAATAGCATTTATATCCATGCATTAGGTACCAGAAACAGGTGTCAGAACTGGACTATTTTATTGACTTGCAGTATTTTATACAGATATATGTATTAAAAACAGTTCTATCTACAATCTGAATCAAAAATATCATTACTGCAGAAGAAACCAGCATCCCATTGACTAATTCCTTTATTTATGTGGTGACTGTCCCATTTATCCAGTTATTACTGTGGTGAGTTCCAAGGGTCATGGCCAGATATAACGACCCGATTTGGAGGTTCAACATTATTAGGACGGGGCTGTGCTGACTGTCCCTTTATCCAAAATACTGTGACTAATCATCCAAAATTATAAAATGACTAATATTGATTTATTTAATATTACTTTACATGAATCTTCCAAAGCAAAAATATTCATCTAAACAAAAGCATTTTATCTAAACAAATAAGAAAATGACAACAGCCCAGGAAAAAATACCAAACATGACTGTCCCATTTATCCAGGGCATTAGGCCTCATTCACAACAGGTCAAAATCCCCAACCATCCAGAAAACTGTGGTGGAGACGTTTCTCCAGTTACAGCTCACGCTGTCATCCTTTATGATCCAGGTGGTCACACGACAGTGGTAACACGTCCATTTTATCCTCCATTCGTGACTGTCCACTTAAACTTTGGTGAATAATTTATATTATCTAGACATTACTATTCGAAATAAATTGATAAACCTGGTGGCTGTACATTTCTAGTATTACTTGTAAATTTATCCAGATTACTGTGCTGACGACCCTTGTAACCTGGTATACTGTCATAAGCATTTATTTACAAAAAATGAAATAAGATATGATAAACCCATAGGAAAATGTGATAAACATGTAGACAATTTACCACATAAGTTACAATAAAAAAACGCCTCAAAAAAATATGATAAACAGGACAGAGTGTTTTACCTAAAAGAACAAAGAAGATTATTTTTTTTTTACACTTTGAAACCTCCTCCAATAAGTTGGGTCAGGATAAAAATTTTGTCTAGATCTGTCAAGCCGTTCGGATTTCTGTAGCGCACAAGGTTACAAACATAACGACATACATGGGCCGTTATACATATATTATTTAACATACTCATATATATATATATATATATATATAGATATATATATATA
>NC_089764.1:11550313-11577813 GCF_040412425.1 Macrobrachium rosenbergii
TGTTCTTTTCGGCAAGCCCTTTTCTTCTTTTCAGCTTAACAATTTTATTTTCTGAGGAATTTTTTTAACGATATCACAATGTCCAGTTGTCAGATTAATCTATGGAAATGCGTCTTATTTTACAGAGAAAGAGTTTTCAAACAGATAAAGATACCTCTTGTTACCGTTGCTGTCCACAAAAAAAACTGTTAATAGTATGGAACATAGAGAGCACAACTTCACATGTATTTGAAGTCACTCGCTTCACTGCGTTTCACTTTTTACTTCATTATACGTCGCTCTTTTCAAATTCACTTCAGTGAACTTGAGTATTAACATCTTTACTTCTCTGTAATTCACTTATCAATTTTCTCTTCATGGATGGAATATTTTGCTGCTAGCCTTTTGTTACTTTGCACTTTGTAAAGACCTGGTATCATATTCGAGATGATAATTAAGTAGAAATCAAGATCATTAGTCAGTGGCGGCATATTTTAGTGTTTCATACGATAAAACGTTAAAGCAACGAAGGCTTCTTATTTTCAAATTTTCAAACACTTACAAAAATTCAAACGCGTGTCAAATTGTAGATAAAACCCACACATTGAAAGACACCAGGCACCTTTCAAGGGATAAGTGATGAGAACAAGAATTATTATGGGGTAATAATTTATTCCATTTACTGGCAGTGAAGAAGCCCTAAAGGCTAATATTCCTTTTGCTTTCGTTTATAAAATCATCGACTATATTTTTCATAAAAAAATAGCAAAACAATTTTATCACCTCTGCTATATAAAAATTTAGTTCCACAGAGATACAGCGTTCATCATAGTGTTTATATAGTTCCGGGATTTTCAGAGGCTCGGACGCAGTACGATCAGTGAAATACGAAGAGAAATATTTTTGCATGTACTAAAAGTGAGGCCTTGGAGTGGTTAAGGTTGCTTAAGTTGTAAGTTTTTAGTAGCTTTGCAAAGTTGATGAGAGCATTTTGTAGTTCATTTTGTAGCTTCTGCCCTGTTCTGACCCCCACTTTCATTATACTGATATTACTCTCCTACATAACTAAATTATGAAAAAAGCAAAAGCAGATAATTTCTCTAATGTAAAAAAAATTTTTAGATAGATAAGATGAAGATATCAGAGTTCCTGATAGAAACTGTTATCAAACTGTCTTTTTTCTAAGAACTCCATTTGGCCTACTTGGATAGCTCGTGCCACCTCTGCCGGACGAGTTCTGATCTTTTAGTTGTGTACTGAATGCGTCGGGTTGAAGGATCTCTTTGCGGGGATAGACTGAGTTTTGCATATAAGAAAACCTGCTTCGTAGCAAGGAATCACTGGGGGCTTTAGGGCACTGAAAATAGAGCGAACAGCAGCATAGGACGTTACTGATGCCATTCATTTCAGTTACATCCGTAACATCTCCCGCCGCTCTTCGTGCCTGTTGTCAGTGCCCTGAAGACAGTTTGTTGTTATAACAAAAAACAAATCTCATGTCAGATTTGTTTGCAAATATAATAAACTAATAACTATTAATCGTGTAAAAATGAAACACAGGCAGACAATGCATCTCCAAATCTTAAATTCTAATTGCACACTTACTAAGAAAAACTATTTTGATAATATTGGACAGATGTATAAAATTAATGAAAAGGATATTATGAAATTATGATGTTCAGTCTAAAACTGTGATTCAAATGTTTTTAAATGACGTAGACAGCATAAAGCATGAAAAGATATGTCATTTGAGAGAAATCCAATTAATTTTAGATGGTTTTGATAAATATTAAAGTCGTTGAAGGATAACACCCTCAGGGGTAGATCTACATTTGATTTTATAACAATAATTTCAGACGCAGAGCCTCTGTTTTACAATGCACGCCAAGAGAGACCAGAAATTTCATTATAAATTATACTGAGGAAAGGCTGGATTCATCGGCGTTTGGGGATAGAATTTTCAAAGGCAGAGAGGACGATTTTTACTGGCGGCTACTGACGGTATTTAAGCGTAATTGGACATTTATTATTATTATTATTATTATTATTATTATTATTATTATTATTATTATTATTATTATTATTCAAAAAAACTTTTTAGAGACAAACGTTTCTTCTACATGTGCACATTCAACAGTGGGTTTCTAAAAGGTAACATGTAAAAAAATTATTATTAATTAAAATAGATAATCGCTCAGAGAAACATGGAACCAAAATGAAAATCTTCGAAGAAAATAACAGACAAAATCTAAAACAAAACTTATAAGTAACACAATTACTGAAGTGGTAAAATAAAGTTATTGTAAACTCAAGAAAGATCTTAAGATAAAAGATCGTTGCCCAGTTTTAAACGAACTTGGTTTATTTTGCAGTAAAACAATGATAATCTCTGGTCCTGTGTGCAATGTAAGATCGTGGCGGAACAAAATGTAGATCCTGAAATACAGCAAAATAAAAAAGGATACATATTAACTATGAAGGAACACATGGAAAATCCTTTCCGTAGTCCTAAGTATGGCTGGCGTGATCAAGATTCCCAAATTTGACACCATATACATTTGAAGAAGAACCCATTCAACATATCACAAATTTCATGAAGTACAGATGGGAAACCTTCGCGAATGGTAAATGACTTTATGGTAACAACGACATATCAATACCTAGTTAAATGAAATCCTACAGTGGACGATTTATCAGATATTCGGAATCGTCACGTTCAGGTCTACCAATCACAGCGATCCAATATAGGGAACTTGTGTAGGGTCACGTAGTATAACTAAAATGTCTTGGGTTTTGTTACTGGTTAGCTTTCGAAACAAAACATTCAGTATCTGATGTTTTATAAAATATTCATCTGCATTTAATCTTTCAGTTTTATTTATGAAATCACATGCAACTTTAAAATACATTTTTTTATTGTAAAACATTAGCATCTGGCAGTTAGAACCATAACTTATGCAGACACAAACACACACAAGACTCTTTATATATATATATATATATATAAGAAACCCTATATATATATATATATATATATATATATATATATGATATATATATACACACATATACATATATATACATATACATATAAACACACACACACACACACACACACATAGGTATATATATAAGATATATATATATATATATATATATATATATATATATATATATATATATATATATATATATATATATATATATATATATATATATATATATATATATATATATATATATATATATATATCATATAACCTATATATATATATATATATATATATAAATATATATATGTATATGACATATATATGTATATATATATATATATATATATAGATATATAATTATAGATAAAATATATATAGAATATATAAATATAGCCGATTTATATATATCTATAGTCACTATATATATATATATATATATATATATACACTAAAGCTCATATATATGACAGATAATAAAGAATATAAGACATATAAACATATAACTGATAACGACATATAGATAGTAGATATACATAAACATTTTTCATATACATATACATTATAAAGGATTATATATCTATCTGCTTCAAGATATAGAGATAGATATATAGATATATATAGATGATAAATATATATAACATAATATTATATATAGATAAACATATATATTTGGTAAGATAATATATAATATATATATATATGGTAAATATATATATATATATATATATACGGATATACTAACTAATATATATATATATATATTTATATATATATATATATATATATATATATATATATATTTAATATATGTATATAAATATATATATAAAATCATGTTTGCATTACATAATGTTTGCATATATATCACTCCAACAGATTTCTTATTGATTTGATTTTCTCAATTTCTAACAACAAGCGACATTAAGCGAGTCAGTTTCATCTCACCATGCTAATATTATGGGGAGCCAGTGTTCATCCATTTTCTCGCTAGAAATATAGTGTCTCGCTCAACTAATCCGTACATTTTGGTATATCTAAATCTGTACTCTTCCTGCTGCATCCGTAAAGTCTTCCAAAGCCCGTTAACACATTCACGTATCAGCCCACGCATGTTTTCTGTTGAATGGAAACCGGTATTTGGCACAGCTTACGTAAGTACTACGAAAAAGTTCGTAATGCGTATTTAAGGTTTGGACAACAATGAGCGCCGGTCGTCAAACCACCCGATAAGGCAAGGGCCCGCGCTGTTCGCTATGTTCAAAAAACATGTGTCTGTTCACGTCAAACGTTTTTGCGTGGTTCCGACAGGCAGCAGCAACACAGTGCATCCGTGGCGTGGTCTGCAGCCTGCTGAAAGTGCAGTAACAGACAGTTTCTTATGCTATTCCAACATCCCAGCCAAGAACGTGGACTGTCCCCGCGAAAAAGTTAAGGAACAGTTTAAGAAAAACTGCGCCTCTCCCCAGGGCCTGAAGCGATGAAACAAGCGGCACAATGTGGTGTATAACCAACTGCTTGCTTCGCAGCAACGGGACTCTCAGCTTATTCTCCGGACAGAGCAGAAATTGTCGTTTCGCCCCTAAGCGCCGTTCTTCAAAAATGCCGAAAGTTAACCATGCAGAGACAGTCAGAACAACGGCCTCTACGTCAATACCAGCAGGGCACCTGCGGCAGTCACCATGGAGGAGGATGTTGTCAAAACCTTAAAGAGGCTGACGAGGTCGAGGACATGGCCAGTGACCATAGCCTCTTCAACGGCGAATGCCATGATGAAGTCGACTCCGCCGATGATGGCGGAACGAAGGGGCTGGCCCACCGCCCTGGGACTGAAAGCGTGTTGAAAGAAGAACCCTCTGTCATCCTCTCAGATGAAAATGAAAGGCTGGTAGAAGTGGTTGGAGCTGGAGAGCCGAATTCATTTATAACAGGGCATGACAGATACAAAAACAAGGCCAGGGTGTGCAGGGCATTTGAGGAGAAGGGAGGTCACTGGCTCCTCTGTGTCAGGCCCTGAACTCCGACCTGGTTCACCTCCCTCAGGACCCGCTGGACAATTACAGCCGAAAAAGTGGTCAGGGGCCAGCAGACGACTGACGGACCGTGAGAGTGGATACTGAACATCTTCCACTTCCTCAAGCCCCATTGTCCGCCAAAGAAGCCCAAGGTGTTGGGACTTCCGATGGTATGTCTTATTTTATTGTTTTGCTGTTTAGTAAATCAGTGACTGAAACTTTAATGCACAGTTATTTAATTAATGGAACTACAACATTGTCATTCACAATTTACATTCTCTCATACATGTTCCATCTCTTTACAGTCTGCGTCTGCTGCAGCTGCTTATGACAACCTCCTGACCATGGTCCTTCCCTGATGTTCCTGCCCTTTGTGATCCTGCTGGCAGTGCCACTCCAGTCCCCTGCTCGTCCGATGACCGGTCCTCCACCATTGATGATCCTGCACCACAAAGGAAGTCACAGAAGGAGGACAAGGCTGCAAGTGGGTCCCTGGACGTGTTGCTTCAACAAGCAGAGTCAAGCTCGGCAAAGGCTTAGGGGCCATAAGACCTCTGTGTGACTGAGCTGGTGTACTGGCGGAACGCCCTGGAACAATACTCCGCCGACTGTGCAGATGTGGGGCCTGAGCTGAATGGCGCTGAAAGTGGAGTTCATCTCCGCCATACAGCGCTGTGAGGGGGCTACCAAAGAGGGCATCACGAGACCACGTCATCTGATACCCCCACACCCAAGCAGAAGCCCTCTGGGATGGTCCCGCCTGCAGCCCCAGCTCCCCTTCCTGCTCCTGCTACATATGTGCCACTTGCTACACCTAGTGGTGCCATGGCAAGAGCCTCTCAACCTCACGGCGCAACAGGTGGCGTGCTGCCCTACGCAGCTGTCTGCACCTGCAGTGGCGTCCACACCAAGGGACCTCAACGTGTCTTTGCCAACGAGCAGCTTCCTGGAGAACCTCTAGTTTAAAACATTTTTTTTTATATCTATTTTGTGTAACATCATGAACAAATGTATATATTTTGTATTATTGTATGTTTCCATGTAAATATTTCAGCATTAGTATAAGCAATAAACATAATTGAAAAATAACTTTTATTCAATGAACTAAAACCATCAAAGTAACAAAATGAAGTAATAATAATCACAAGGTTAAGACATATGAGCAAACAACTATATAGTTGAAAAAATTAACTTATAAAAACAAATATCTATTTTTTTATTACTGTATGTTTCCATCTATATATCAACACTAGTATAAACAATAAACATATAATAGAAAAGTAAACTTCTATTCAATGAACTACAAACCATGGAAGTAACAAAATGAAGTAAGAATAACAACAAAATAAGGAGTAAGTGAAGGTATATTATATTAAAATAAAAAATAAAAAAAATCTGTACTTTCATATTATTAAGTTGTTCTTCACTACTGCTTGGTAATGGCCTATATAAAGGTTGCGTATAAACCATTTCAAAATATTCAAAGTTATAATCTTCCCACGCCTTGGAGTAATGCACTTAGCCACATTGCAATGCATGTATTTGCTTCTGTGTTAAAAAATGTCAGAGTGTATGATCCAGTACAAAAAAAACATATGCAAACAAATATATAGTTGAAAATTAACTTATATAACAAATGTTTATTTTTGGTATTGTATGTTTCAAAGTGTATATATCATGATTGGTATAAACAATAAACATATAATTGAAAAATAACTTTATTCAATGAACTAAAAAATTATACTAATAAAATGAAGTAAGAATAATAGCACAAATAAGACTTATAAAAACAAATAAAAAGCAAAATACAAAGGAAAAATCAAACTGTATGGATATTAAAAATTTTGGAAGTCGACATACAAAGAGAAATTATTATAATAAATATAAAATGTATGTTAACAGTAGTTTCCTGCCAAGTAACGGAACCACCAGGAGATGAAAAGTAGTCTTTCAGGATGTTGCGTTGTTCTTAAAATTCCTGGTGCAGTGTTGCCTCCCATGGTTGGAAGATCTCCCTAGGGGTGGGTCACTCACTCCAGGCACCAGGTATGAAATCATGTGTGATGGGGTTCTCCTGATCTGCTTCCTGCCTGCGTGGATTTCTTTTTATTATAAGGTTGTGCAGAACACACCTTTTCAGCACTACTGACTCTGCATTCGAGGATTGATACATTGACGTGTGGAGTAGTGAATTTGCTGGCCAGAATCCGAAAAGGCATTCTCCACCGTCCGCCGTGCCCTCCATTAACCTGTAGTTGTAGATCCGGAAAAGATTGGACAGGCCTCTTTTGGGGTAGGGCTTCATGAGATAGTTCCGCAGGGAAGGCATCATCGCCAAGCAGGAAGTAGTCTGGGAGCTCCATTTGTTGCATCTGGTAGGGCCTCAGGTTGGGAAGGTTTGCTTCCTGTTTTGCCAGCATTTCACAGCAGATGGGTCTGGGCAAATACACCACCGTCCGACTCTGACCCAATTGGCACCCGTCCAAATAGGGAACTTTATGAAGCGTCGACAATGGCAAGATATTTGAATCATGGAAGAACTTCTTGTAAGTTTTGTAGTAAAGTACCACCAAAGGGGAGAGTTGCACGGGCCTGATGTGTTTACCGTCTAGTGCTCCAATTCGTGGGGAAGTTCCACCGTTCCTCAAACCCGCGGGCAACCTGCTTCCAAGCCTCTGGTGTTTGTGGTACCTGCAGTTCCTCATCTCCAAAGAAGAAACAATGGCCCTGCAGGTCTCAACATACAATGCAACTTATGGTGTTGTGGGCTGCCCGGAATGCGTATTGCAGGCTCTTATGAGTCACCCGTGGCAAAGAAACGTAGGGTGATAGCCACATAGTCCTGGCGTAACTGTTCCCTCCAAAATGTGCGTTGCTTCTCAATGTAAGTGTGACACGTTCAACTATTTCACTGAATATGTCTCTGTCAGTTCGCGTAAAATTCCTGTATAGTTCTGGGTTTCGGTTTGCCAGCTCCTCCATCAGGTTGTCATAGTGGCCTGGCTCCACTCTTCTTTTGGAAGTCACTGGCCAAGCCCAAACCCTCCTCGGCCTCCTCTTTTTTTTCTTATTTTCCAATTGCAAATGTAGTTCACAGCTTCCACCAATACCACGTAATTCTATGTACTCCGCATGCCTCCATTACATTTCTTTGTTGTCTGTGTGCTGGTGTTATAAGGGCAACGATGTCCTCAATGTTCTCCATGTTGATTCAGCAGCAGGGGAATACTTCTTGCTACAAGGGAGGTGCTGAATTTCTAACTGCAAACACATCCTTTGCACAACCCTTTTGTACCTGGCGTATACCGCAATGTCACGTGGGGATGTTGTGAGGGTGTCGTGGTCATAACGCACAACGTTACACATTTATACGTTCACATCTGTTATTTATATGAGCACGCATTACATGTGGGGTGTGGCCCTATTGTCGTGGCAGTTCTAAGTAAGCATCCCATCTATCTTGCGCGGTGCGTGTATAACAGCATTACTCCGTCCTTACGTTATGGCGTCGTTATGTTGACTTACGGACATCGGCCTTTGACACGTATCCACAGATCGCGCCGACAAACCCTACAATATAGCCACGTTTCACATGCGTGAACATGCGTGAGCTGATACGTGAATGTGTGAACAGGGCTTAACTCACCTCCAGCTCCAGGCCAAAATTCTTGGAATCATTCACTCAAACGAGATATAATTCTTGCAAGAACAGTGCTTGTTTGTTATGACATATTTCATCTTTTACATATAGAACCTTTGTCTTTTGCAATGCCTGAAGCTGAATCATTCGTTTCCAGAACGGGCAGCTACGAACAACTTTTCCGGAAGAACAAATTCTCCAATATCCTTTAAAACGACAGTTCTCGACGTTCTGAATGGGCAACGCTTGTGTTGGGCCTTTATCGTTTCAGTCGTGGGTTTGTCCGACTTTTTCCCTTTCCATTGTTCTTCCACTTTCCATTGGCTATCGGATGGATAATATAATATCGTTACCTCGAGGCCAGATATAAAGAAAATGTTGTGGACAGTTATTTGTATGAATGATAATGCAAGTACCACGACTCTCATTTTCTCTGTCTTCCCTCTACAGCCTAACATAATTCAAATATTCGTTTTTGCCAATATCTTTCAAATTAATTGATGGATCGGTGTTTATTACTTAACAACAGTGTCGTTTCAGGCACACCAATCCCTAATTTTTGAAGTTTGATAAATTCAATTTCAAATTAATCAGCTTTTTACTTCGCACTTTACTCTTGAATTTGATGGGTGAAATCCTAATTTTTGATAAAAATCAGCCAGCAAACTGATTAACAAGTGATTCGGACATACGAGCTTGGTAATTACTACTTGTCTTGGTATCTGCTTATAGTACTTGTCCTCTTCGAATCTATCTTCTTATCTGTTCCTCGTTGGACCGGTAGAAATTCTTTCACTCTCCAGTTGGCCCACTAAGGAACCAACTTCTTTCTCGTATAACGGATTCCACAATTGTTCTTGCTAGGTAACCAGTTGGTTCTTACTAATCTTCGGGCCAATTCTTGACGTGGTCTGGTTAAACTAAGGTTATGTTACCCCATTCTACTCTTCTTTAACGTCATTACATCCGTAGTGTATGTTACTTTCTTCGTGAATGTGATTGTTTTTTTTTTTTTTTTTGCATAATTTTGTGATGAAAGTTATTTCATGTTTATTCTAAATTCACTGTTCTACATTCATAATAAAAAAATAATGGGTTAAAATCACAGAACAGTTTATAACCATTTGAGACAATGTACACGATATCATAGATGTATGTCAATAAATCAGTTTTATCTTTCCCTTATTCCCTTATATATATGACCGTGAAATATAAACATAAGCAATATCTTACCTATTCAGATTTATTCTTAATTTTTGGGCAGCTTTCTCCCGGCTGTAAACTTCAAGAAGACGTACAGCAAATTTCTGCATCCACGGGGACATTTCAACATGTAAGCCATAACGCTGAACAGTGACGAAACAACCTTCTCTGTAGTTACTGGACACACAAGTGGTAAACCCGTCGTTTAACCCGACATTTCATTCATCAAGAAAGAAGATTTCAAAACCCTAAATTCTGTAAACCATGTCGTTAGCTCATTTCATCCTACACAGCTCAGTTGAAAAATTGCAATACTAATATGTGCCTGAAAACATTCCATTACATAACAAATAAAGCAGAAGAGAGAGAGAGAGAGAGAGAGAGAGAGAGAGAGAGAGGAGAGAGAGGGAATGAATGAAATAACAGGCGGGGAAGTGAGGTTTAAAGACTGAGGAAGTGTAAGTGATAGGAGGGATAAGTACCCCAAGAGTGCTTATCCGAATGAATTCGTAAATCTTGACTGGCTAGGTTTGGCTATGTCCTAAAATTCAAGAGTAAAGTGCCTTTAAAATCTGTGTTTGGGCATGGTATTTTTAAAAAAAAAAAAAAGGGGAGGTGATGAGAAACTGTTTCAAAGTACCATACCAATCAATCGATTGGTTTGAAAGATATTGGCAAAAAACGATGACTCAAACTTTCTGAAATACATAGTAGGTATTGTTAATGAAGATCAAGTCAATTATTGCCGGGACAGCCATTCATCATAAAACCACCAAGCAAACCATCATTTAATACATGAACCTGCTACTGGATACGATTACTATAAAAATAATAACTTACTTAGCTTTCTCTTCCCCTCTTAAGAGAGCCCAAGACTACAGTAATAAACAGAATATGTTTTACGCCATGCGCGCTTTCTCCATGTGGATGGGGTGTCACCAGCCGGGGACATCTTTCCGACTTTTCATCAAGTCGTTATTGGTAAGGCTGTAAGTCACTACTGACACTATTAGACGTTTGTTGGTATTTACAGCTGGATGTTCCTGGAAAGTTCTAGACCACAGGGTTGATCCACTAAACTAGCAGCTTCAACCAAGCGCTGCACTTCATTCAATTAAGTTGCGGACTTTGTGTGCGTATGTATTTTATCAATATTTTTCATCAATGCTAACCACAATTAGCATAATTTAAGCAGTTTATAATTTTGTCTTATTTCCTCATATTGGTGAGTTTTTTTGTGGCGGAATTCTATCGTTTTCATTATTCCATCTAAGAAAATACAAATTTTCAAATTTTGCTTATGAGTAAGATTCTTTATGTTTTACGAATCAAGAGTAAGATTCTTTAAAAGACTTAAGATTCTTTATGCAGACCAGGTAAGAGCAAAGGATAATAAAAAAAGGTTTTGTAAGAATATACAAACAGGTTGGAGACAAGTTTGGTATAAGAGTCTGTCTCAGAGAAAGGTATTCAATACCTCTGGTTTTTTTATTATTATTATTATTTTCAGGACTGAGTGAAGAGATAAGTAGGAGACATAATAAAAATAGGTGGGTAAAAGTTTGAGGAATAGAACTGAAATTATATGGAATGGCCGATGTCTGCATATGTGCTTAAAGTCAATAGTGTCAAGTTCAGTATATATATATATATATATATATATATATATATATATATATATATATATATATATATATATATATATATATATATATATATATAATATATATATATATATATATATATATATATATATATGTTTGATATATATTATATATATATATATATATATTATATTTAGGTAAAGTTTGTATAATAGAACTGACCATCTGGGGAACACTGTGGGTGTAAGACATCATTGGCATCAAAGGGAGGTGGGATTCTTATAAAATTATATAAAATATATAAATATATAGTGTGTAATATATAGTATATATATATATTGCTGATATATATATATATATATAATATATTCAAGTCCAATATGATATATATATATATATATGAGAATATTATATATATATATGGTATATATATATATATATATGAAATTCAGATATATATGAATAATATATATATACATATATAGAATATATATATTATATGCCCTATCAGTGTGTCAGCCCATATATATGTGTGTGAGAAGGGAATGACATTTATGTATATATGTATAAATGTACATATGTATATATAATATATATACTGAGTATATGAGATACATATATATCTATATATAAAAATGGATGTATTTGTTGGTATGTTCCACATACACTTTGAAACCCATTCAAGCAATTTCAGTTCATAGTGACTTGGATACATATTACTTCCAAGAAAAATAGAATAACAATCATGTGCCCTGTAAAGACATTGACATCAATGGCAAAGAAAGAGGGTGGGAAGTGGGTGAAATGTAAAATTACAAAAACAACAAATAGTGACTAATCCATAGTTTTCGAAGTTGCTGACATTGAATAGTGACACTCCCAATCCCCTTCACCCTTCAAGTCCAAGTTTAGCCTGATAGGAAGGGGGTGTGAAGGTGGTGACTATGTAAAGATAACTGAACAACAGATGATAATGTCTAATCTATAGTTTTTGAGGTCCCTGAGAAGAAAAGTGACACTTCCAGATGCCCTTTAAGTCCAAGTTCAGCCCCAATATGGGTTGGGGTGAGAAGGGTGAGAAGGGAGTGACATGTAAAAATAATAAAAAAAAGCACGATATTAGTGTCTAATCCATAGTTTTTGAGGTCGGTGAGATGAATAATGAAACTCCCAATGCCCTTTAAGTGCAAGTTCAGCCCTGATAGGAATGGAGGTGGGTGAGAATGGATGAAAAATAAATTGTCAAAAATGAAAGAGATTAGAGTCTCATAATATAGTTTTCAAGGTCATTAGAGGCCACTGAGATGAATACTGACGCTCCCGATGCCCTTTAAGTCCAAGTTCAGGCCCAAAAGAAAACAGGGGTGAGAAGGGGTGGAAAATAAAATGCCAAAAACGACAAATATCAGTGTCTAATCAATAATTTTCGATGTTGCTGAGATGAATAGTGACACTCCCGATGCCCTTCAAGTCCAAGTTCAGCCCCAATAGAAATAAGGGGTGAGAAGGGGTGAAATATAAAATTTAAAAAATGTTGGGCAATGTAACTGAAACTGAAGCAACAATCTTAACAGGAAAGGGAGAGAGAGAGAGAGAGAGAGAGATGAGAGATATTAGAGAAGGAGAGAGAAGAGAGAGATGAACAAGAAAGATAGGAAGTCAAGTTCAGCCGAGGAAGAGGGGTGTTGAGAAGAGAGTTATCTGTTGTCATTCAGTTTTTAGGCAGCACCAGGTTGGTCAGCTAGTTTATAAAAATGGATGTATGTAAGTGTGTATGTTCCACATAGACTTTGTGAGAACAAATTCAGCAATTTCAAAAATGAAACTTGGTATACATACATGACTTACCATCTGGAAAGAACACTGTTGATGTAATGACATCACTGGCACGAAAGGGGTGCGTGTGGGAAGGGGGTGAAATGTAAAAACTACAGAAAACGACAGATATTAGTGTTTAATCCATAGTTTTTGAGGTCGCTGAGATTAATAGTGACACTTCCGATACCCTTCAAGTCCCAAGTTCATTATTATTATGGAGGGTCCCTTAGGAGGGGTGGGAAGGTGGTGACATGTAAAAATAACCAAAATGACAGATATCAGTGTCTAATTCATGGTTTTTAAGGCCTCTAAGATGAATAGTAACACTACCAATGCCCATTAAGTCCAAGTTCAGCCATGATAGGAAGGGAGCCTAAGAAGGGGTGGGAAGGTGGTGGCATGTAAATATAACCGAAACAAGAGATATTAGTGTCTAATCCATAGTTTTCAAGGTCCCTGAGAGGGGTAGTGACATTCCCGTTGCCCTCTAACTCCAAGTTGAGCCCTAATAGGGAAGGAGGTGACATGTAAAAATAATTAAAAATGACAGATATTAGTGTCTAATCCATAGATTTCGAGGTCACTGATGCCCTTTAAGTCCAAGTTCAGCCCCGATAGGAAGGGGGAGGGCCAGTTAAGAAGAGGTGAAAAATAAGATGCAAAAAATTACGGATATTAGAGAATAATCCATAGTTTTGAGGTTGCTGAGATTAATAGTGACACTCCCGGTGCCCTTTAAGTCCAAATTCAGCCCTGATAGAAAACTAGGGGTGAGAAAGAAAAATAAAATGTCAAAAAATGAAAGAGATTAAGTCTAATGCATAGTTTTCAAAGGTCATTTGAGACACTGAGATGAATAGTGACACTCCCGATGCCCATTGAGTCCAAGTTCAGCCCCGATAGAAATAAGGGGTGAGAAACTGAAATATAAAATTTCTAAAAATGCTGGGCAATGTAACTGTAACTGAAGCAACTGTTAACAGGAATCATAAGAGAGAGAGAGAGAGTAGAGAGAGAGGAAGAGAGAGAGAGAGAGAGAGTGGAGAGAGAGAGAGAGAGAGAGTGAGTTTATCTGTTGTCATTCAGTGTTTTCCCAAGCAGCGCTGGATTGGTCAGCTAGCTAGTATATAAAAATGGATGCATGTATGTGTGTATGTTCTGCATGCACTTTGAAACACATTCAGCAATTTCAACCAAACTTTGTGTACATATGACCTACCATTTGGGAAAGAACACTGTGGGGGTAAGACATCACTGGCACGAAAGGGGGTTGCGTGTGGGAAGGGGGTGAAATGTAAAAACTACAGAAAACGACAGATATTAGTGTCTAATCCATAGTTTTTGAGGCCACCGAGATGAATAGTGACACTCTCGATGCCCTTTAAGTCCAAGTTCAGCCCTGATAGGGAGTGGGGTGGGAATGGGGTGACGTGTAAAAATAACCGAAAACGACAGATATTAGTGTCTAATCCATAGTTTTTGAGGTTGCTGAGATTAATAGAGACACTCCTGATACCCTTCAAGTCCAAGTTCACCCATGATGGAAGGAGGGTGAGGAATGGGTGGGAAGGTGGTGAAATGTAAAAATAACCAAAATGACAGATATTAGTGACTAATCCATAATTTTTGAGGTCGCTGAGATTAATAGTGACACTCCCGATATCATTCAAGTCCAAGTCCAGCCCTGATAGGAAGGGGGGATAGGAAGGGGTGACATGTAAAAATAACTGAAATGACAGATATATGTCTAATCTATAGTTTTCAAGGTCACTAAGATGAATGATAAAACTCATGATGCCCTTTAAGTCCAAGTTCAGCCCCGATAGGAAGGGCGAGAGGGCCGGTTTATAAGAGGTGAAAATAAAATGTAAAAAATTACAGATATTAGAGAATAATCAATAGTTTTTGAGGTTGTGAGAGTAATAGTGAAATCCTTGATGCCCTTTAAGTCCAAGCTCAGCCCTGATAGAAAAGATGGGTGAGAAGGGATGAAAAATAAAATGTCAAAAATGACAGATATTAGTGTCTAATCAATAGTTTTTGAGGCCGCTGAGATGAAAAGTGAGCTCCCGATGCCCTTTAAGTCCAAGTTCAGCCCCGATAGAAATGGGGTTGAGAGGGGATGAAATATAAAATGTCAAAAATGCTGGGCGATATAACTGTAACTGAAGCAGCTATCTTAACAGGAAAGGGAGAGAGAGAGAGAGATTTGAGAGAGAGAGAGAAGAGAGATTTTGAGAGCCTGGTTATTAGGTATATGGTGTTTATTGATATCTCTTATTCTGTTTATTTTTGCTAATTTATATTAATTCTTCTGTTTATTTGTATGCCTGGTTGTATGAGCTATATACTCTCTCTATCTATATATATATATATATATATATATATATATTATATATATATTTATATATATATATATATATATATATATATATATATATATATATATATATATATATATATATATATATATATATATATATATATATATATATATATATATATATATCTCTCCTAAAGCATTGTTATAAACGTCTTTATGTAGTTTTTTAGTTGATATTGATCCCGTGTCATTATTATCAACTTTTTATATTATATTATTTCGGGATACTAACTGACCATATGATTCCTGATTTATCTGGAGGAATCAGAAAAATTTTCCTGCACCTCCTTGTACTGACTGTCCCCTTCATCCAGAAATACAGTCCTAACTGTCCCTTATATCCAAATATTACTGTACTGACTGTCCCATTTATTCAGATATTACTTTGCTGACTGTCCCATTTATCCATGCATTAATGTGGTGTCTGTCCATTTTATCCAGGTATAACTGTTCTGACTGTCCAATCTGTCCAGTCATTACTGCACTGACTGTCCCTTTCATCTTGGTATTATTGTAGTGACTGTCCCATTTATCCAGTTATTACTGTGGTGACTGTCCCTTTTATCCAGATATTACTCTACTGACTTTCCCATTCATCTAATTATTACTGTGCTGACTGTCCCTTTTATCCAGATATTACTGCGGTGACTGTCCTTTCATCCAGTTATTACTGCAATGACTATCCCATTTATCCAAATATTACTGTACTGACTGTCCCTTTTATCCAGGTATTACAGTGGTAACCGTCCATTTTATCTAGACATTACTGTGGTGACTGTCCCCAAGGTACTACTATGGTGACTGTCCCATTTATCATTTATCTAGGCATTACTATTCTGTCCGTCCTTTTATCCAGTATTAGTGTGGTGGCTGTCTCATTTCTCCAGGTATTACTATGCTGACTGTCCCTTTTATCCAGGTGGTATTACTGTGCAGACAGTCCCTTGTATCCTGGTATTACTGTGGTGACTGTCTAAACTTTTTCAATAATATATTATGGTATCGAGTACATGAAATAAGATATGATAAACCCATAGAGTTTACTACCCGAAATAAAATGTGATAAACATGTAGTGTATTTACCACATAAGTTACAAAGGGAAAGAGTTTATTTACCCGAAATAAAATATGATAAACAGGTAGAGTGTATTTACCACATAAGTTACAAAGGGAAAGGGAAAGGGGAAGAGGAAGGGGTTACGGTTTGAAACCTACCCTATTATCTAAGTTGGGTCAAATGATGGCTACGTGCCAAATTTTGTCTAGATCTGTCAAGCCGTTCGGATTTCTGTAGCGCACAAGGTTACAAACATACATTATTTAACATACATACAAACATTCAAACATTATTTATATATATATATATATATATATATATATATATATATATATATATATATATATACAGTATATATTATTAAACAGGTAGTATAGAGATAAAATGACACATTTAAGCCATAGTGTTTATGAGTCGGGAGGTCGTTGGTGTGAGAAGGAGAGAAACTGAGAAAGTCCCGAGTTTAGGTTAAATTGGGTATCAAAGATTGACAGTATCCGGGAGGCGCTAGTGAAGAGTATGAAAAAACCTAGATGATGTTTTGAACGCAAGGCATTCTCATTTGATTAGGAATTTAGAGTGAAAGTGAAAGCTATCTCGTTCTCTTCCCTTGAATTGCGTTTTCTTTGCCCGAATGGCAAGAAATAGCAGAAGTTGCTTGGCGACAGGTAACAGTAACAGGTAATCCTAAACTTTTGTCAGAACTGGGACTTCTCGAAAGGCGCTCTTCTTGCTTGTCTTTGTATACTAGAGTGATGTATTAAAAAAAAAAAAAAACAGTTTATCTACAACTGAATCACAAAATATCATAACTCTCAGAAGACAAAATATGCCAGCATCCCCTCATTGACTAATTCTTTTTATAGTTATTCTCTCTCTCTCTCTCTCTCTCTCTCTCTCTCTCTCTCTCTCTCTCTCTCTCTCTCTCTCTCTTCATTGCTCATTTCGGTATGTGAAAGACGGCATCTGAAATATTCGGGGTTCATATCCCACCCCCCTCTCTCCCCCTGGGCCCCACTTACTTTTTTCGATTTTTCGTCCTTCAACAAAGTCAATTTATATTATTCATCTTCCATTTTTTTTCCATTGAACGATTGTTAGGATAAAATGAGTTGCCTTTGCCTTTAGCAATATTGCCACCTTAACACCCATTTTCTGGGTAGGATTCCCCCTCACACTTGTAGCTCCTTCTTCAAGACTCTGAGCAGAAGACCTGATTGAAATTTCTCAGTTCCCAGGGGGTGAGGGCTGGCTCTGGCACATGATATTTCCAATTTCCAAGAAAAAAATTATAAATTGTGAATAAGAAAAATAGTGAAAATGCCGTAATGTTGCCATTTAATACATAAATCTTGGAAGGTTCTTAAAAGTGCCATCAAATATTGTTCCTACTAAATTTGTGTTCCATAAGAACATGAACATTAGCAGAAAGATGTATGAACTAAAGTTTTTACATGACAAGACAGAAGCACAGCCATAATGAAGTATTATTGTTATAAATTTAAAGAGGCCTTGCAGCTATCGTTCATTTCCTTCTTTTTCTTTTTATCATTTTAAAGATCTAGATGGAAAAACAGCTAGATGAAATTTGATGAACCTCCTCACAATAGTATTTATATTCACCTGAAACTTTTACTATAAAAATTTTGATAACGTACTTAAAGTGCCCTGTCGGCATATTAGACTTTCCCATACACTAACAAAGATCTTTTTCTAACGAATAATGAAAATTTCCTCATATTTTGCATGTTCTATTTACACTTTCTGTCAATCTAAAATTTTTCATCTGACAAATAGTCGCTGGAAAACGTCATAGAATGGGTTGCATTAAAAGGAATTAGCCTTTTATTCGCAGGATACCTTAAGGAATAAAGTTCCTGGTCCTGTCTTCATTAAACGCTGCTGGGGACGACATTAGTCGACTAATTACTGTGCCAACAGAGGCAGAAAGGGCTTTCAACTAAGCATGCCCATGTATCCTTCCCGAAGGAGCAGCAATGGCTAAGAAACAATTTTGCCTTTTGACCTGAGCAGTGAATTAGGTACCAGGTAGTTTGACAGCTGTTAGTTTTTATAGAGATGGATTAATGTATGTTTTGTTTTCATTTTATGTGTAGGCCATATGTTTTATTTGTTCCCTACATGCACACTCTTTTTTTAGAAACGTCACAAAGGAAATTCTGAAAACTTTTCTCTTGTGTCTTATTCATCACCTTTTCTTTTTCTCATTTATTCTGCGGTGTAAACTTTGTGTAGGCCAAATTAATTCTCCGTATGGTTTCACATCCCGCTGGCTCTCAGAAAGAGAAAATATCCTCTGTTTTCGCTTGGAAAATTGATAGTTGTAGGTGACTTTTATCAAACGGCCGGGCAAAGCGAACCTTTGAAGAACTTCCTTTGACCTTTCCCGCTTTACCTCAACACTCGGACTTTGCTGCTTCGGTGCTTTTGGGTGTAACTCATTTAACTTTAGATTTGTGTTAAAGTTCGTCGCTGTTTACCCATATGACACGAGGCTGCCTTAAATTCTAAATAAAACCTTGAAATAGTAGAATTTAAATATTGTTCATATCAGCCACCTTTCTCAATAAAAGGTTATATTAGCTTCTGGATTAATTGAATAATTGTGGGTTATCTGGCGTCACAATTACCAAGGTCACTGACGCCGAATACTAAATGTGATCTTTTCACTTTATTAGTATGTCATACAAAATCAAAAATAACATTCTGCTAAAAAGAACTACATATAAATTTGATTTTCGATATATTTCATAAATATTCGTAGAATAACTTTAATATATTTAAGTAATAATTGTTACAAAAATGGGGAAAAATTAATAAAACTAATTAACTTTGCAAGGAGAATAGATGAGATTAAAACGTCGTTCACATATTTGTGAATACGTGAGTTCAGATATGATAGACATCGTGACATTTTGTACTTCATAAAACTACTTTTTTTTTATCTTTTCCTAAAATGGAAATATAAGATTACAGTAAGTTTTCAAAACCTTTATTATTTTGTGCTATTATGACTCTCTCTCTCTCTCTCTCTCTCTCTCTCTCTCTCTCTCTCTCTCTCTCTCTCTCTCTCTCTCTCTCTATATATATATATATATATATATATATATATATATATATATATATATATTTTATATATATATATATATTTATCTTTTCTAAAATGGAAACATAAGATTACAGTAAGTTTCAAAAAAATTATTATTTTGTGCTATTATAACTCTCTCTCTCTCTCTCTCTCTTCTCTCTCTCTCTCTCTCTATATCTATAAAATCTAAATATATATATATATATATATATATATATATATATATATATATATATATATTATATATATATATATATATATATATATATATATATTTTTATCTTTTCCTAAAATGGAAACATAAGATTACAGTAAGTTTTCAAAACCTTTATTATTTTGTGTTATTATAACTCTCTCTCTCTCTCTCTCTCTCTCTCTATATATATATATATATATCTATATCTCTATATATATATATATATATATATATATATATATATATATATTATATATATATATATATATATATATATATATATATATATATATATATATATATATATATATATATATATATATATATATATATATATATATATATATATATATATATATATAAAGTCCATAAATAGTATCTTTAAAAAAATTTGAATATAGATTTCTTTAAATATTTAGGTAACGTTATTGTAAATTCTTGCGTTGCCCAAAAATTATTTTGGGATAGAATGCAAATAGCATAAATTTCATTTTCATTCTGTTTTCGAAACGGGGAAAAATTTCTGCACGAGAAAAAGTACTCTAAAACACCTAAAACCTGAATCATATAGTTTTCCAGTTGCTGATCTTGAGAATTCTTTGTCAGCCTCATTGTTGAGGTAAACGACTTTTTTTTTATTTCTTCTAGATAAATCCATAGCGATTATATGAATCATAAAGACAAACAAGGATTTTGGGCGGTGAAAACAACGTCAACAGCCATGGTAATAAATGTTCAAAACATAATGTATATATATATATATATATATGAAATATATCTATATATGTGTGCTCGCGCACGTGGCAATGTCAATATGCATGCATATATGTGTGGTGTGGAGTGCTTCATGAGGGTATTCACTGCCTGAATAAGTGAGATGAAAGGTCTGAAAATGTGGCAATGTCAAACCCACACGAGTAATCCTGCTCTAATCTTCTCTAATTAAAGTAACATGGCGTGCCTTGTCTTCCTGACATGGGGAGACTTCAGCCCTGAGACCTTTGTCTCATTACATTCTTTTGTCGTTGGAACGTTTGAACAGTTTAGTCTGGTTCATTATATAATTTGTTCCCATTAGCTGCTTGTTTTCACAAATCGTAGTGTCCGAAAAATACGTCACTGTGATATCTGCAAGGTTCTGAAAGTGTTTTGCACTTGTTTTGAGTCAATAAGAGTAAGCCTCATAAGCTGATAGTGCCGTAAGTGCACTTCACGCGGTGTACTGTTTGAATTAATTAACGTTCTTGCCAGCGTTCCTTTGGGCCTTAGCTGCAATCCCTTTCATTTCTTTTCCCGTACTACCATTCATATTCGCTTTTCCATTTTACTTTCCACCCTCTCCTAACAATAATGTTTCATAGTGCAACTTCGAGGTTTTCCTCCTGTTACACCTTTAAAACCTCGTTACTCTTAATTTTCCTTTCAGCACTAAGTGACCACAATAGGTCCCAGCGCTTGGATTTTGGCCTTAGTTTTATGTTCCTATATAAGACCAATGTTTTTCCCTGGCCTTCTAAAGAATCTGCTCAATATCCCTCTGCTTTCTACGTAATCTCAAGCTTCCTGGATATTAAGGTGCTTTTCAATGCCTATTTCACTCGTCACCTATCTATTACACTCAGGTGTAATAATAACTTTTCGTCGTCCAGTTTTTCTACTTCATGTATCTCAAACCTCTTTAACCCCTTCCTTCATCTTGGTTACCCTTTTCAGCATTTCCTAAGTTTATCTTATTGTTCCTTCTTTCCATACTTATTGCGTCACATTCTGTACAAACAGGTTAGCTCAACTGGCTGGACCTTCTTCTCAGTATTTGCATTCAGCATCCTGACTTCAGATTGAGAACATAGCCATACATTTCACACACACACACAGACACACACACACACACACACACACACACACACACACACACACACACACATATATATATATATATATATATATATATATATATATATATATATATATATATATATATATATAATTCCTTTGGGATAAAATTAGAAATATCAAAAACTACTTCTATATATATATATACCACCTTATGAATTTCATATCCCGTCATTCGCCTTAAAATTTATAATATATTCAGTGAGGAAGCGAGCTCAATGAACAAGGAATGCTTTCTCTGATGGCTCACTTTTTGATCAACAGTATCACTTTCGAACTTATAGAAAACGAGTAGGGTAAACAACGTACGTCCTTATTAATGTTCCATGAGTAGGCTTTCTATTGCATTTACAAGCAAGCTGCGTTTTCAAACTGACGCATGCATAAATAATATATATAACTTGTCTATATACAGTTGGTAAAAATAATCCATCTTATCTGTCAGTAGGAGAGGTTATATAAGGTATCATATTGTTATACAGATTTATATACTTATACATTTGATTCATAAACCTTAAGCTAAAGGTGTTTTAATATCAAATAAACCCAGACTCAGGATGAATACCAAGGAAATTTATAAATAAGCAATCCGCCATTCACCTGTAAATTCCACTTCAGTGTTGACTCCGGGGTTGAGTGAATTTGATATGAAACAACATTTAAGGTATATGTAATGTTTAAATATAAAAAAAAATGCCAGAGATATGTGACAAAAATATATGTAGGCTACTATGAGGTTCAAATAATATGGTATAATGTTGCTGGTGATTCGACTATTAAATATATGTAATACGGGAAATAAGGCTGAACTCTATTATAAATGCATGATATAGAATACTATACTGTACAGTATCTGACAAAAATTTGTTATTCTAATTACTGTCTCTCTCATGACAGTACACACACACATACATATATATGTATATATATATATATATATATATATATATATATATATATATATATATATATATATATATATATATATATATAGAGAGAGAGATTATATATATATACCTGTATAAAGTTAATAATTAGGTATATCTCATGCTAAACCAAATTGAAGAGACTGGAATTAATTCAAAAGAAAAATTCCCAAAATTGTGAGGACCGTTTTCTAATCAGCTTTATATATATATACATCAGCAGCCGTTTATATATTTAGTGTTTAATTACTTTATTCGTCAATGTCACCTCCTGGATTCTGCGCTCCACTTTCCACTAATTATACCATGTCCAGTTAACAGTCAAGTTTGCACATCAACGTCATTTCCCGTCGTATAATATGTTGCTTTGACTTTTAGGTAATAAAAGAATTTATTAGCATTTTTATAGATACCTGAACAGACAGCATAGTAATATTTATAACTGTCTCACTTGTGATTACTTCAACGAGGGTTCACAGACAGTCAAAAATGTCTTTACTTCACTGAAGTAACAATCTCATGGATACCATTTCAAACATTTCTTCCTCTTCTAACTATCAGTAGATTAAACCAATAAAGCCGGTTATGTACAAAGTGCAGTAATAATGGTATATATAAGATATGGTATATATATATATATATATATATATATATATATATATATATATATATATACATATATATATAAAGTGGATAAATTTATGTTTATGTGTTTGACATTAGCAAATCCGAAACATATATATATATATATATCTAGGCAAAATTTGGCACGATTTGACACAACTATATAAAACATATATATGTTTGAAACCTACCTATCCTGCTATTAAAAAGTAAATACATTTCATGTACTCGAGACCATAGAAATATATTATTGAAAATGCTTTTCAGTCACCACAGTAATACCTGGATAAAAGGGACAGACAGCACGGTAATACCTTGTTAAAGGTGACAGCACAGTAATACCTGGATAAAAGGGACAGTCACCACAGTAATGACTGGATAAAAGGGACAGACAGTACAATAATACCTGGTTAAAGGCGACAGACAGCATAATGATACCTGTATAAAAGGGACCGCCACCACAGTAATACCTGGATAAAAAGGACAGTTATCACAGTAATACCTGGATAACAGGGACAGACATTACAGTAATACCTGGTTAAGGGGCAAACAGCACAGTAATACCTGGTTAAAGGGGACAGACAGCATAGTAATAACTGGATAAAAGGGACAGACAGTACAGTGACACCTGTTCAAAGGGGACAGACTGCACAGTATTATCTTGTTAAAGGGGACAGACAGCATAATAATACCTGGATAAAAGGGACAGTTACCACAGTAATACCAGGATAAGAGGGACATACAGCACATTAATAGCTGGTTAAAGGTGACAGACAGTACAGTAATACCTGGTTAAAGGTGTCAGACAGCACAGTAATACCTGGATAAAAGGGACAGTAATCACAGTAATACCTAGATAAAAGGCCAGGCACCACAGTAATACCAGGATAAAAGGGACAGTCATCACAGTAATACCTGGATAAAAGGGACAGACCAACTTGTAATACCTGTATAAAAGGGACAATCACCACAGTAATTTCTGGATAAAAGGGCCAGTCATCACTGTAATAATTAGATAAAAGGGACAGACATCACAGCAATACCTGAACAAAAGGGACAGTCACAACAGTAATACCTGCCAGTTCACCCATGACTGTTCAAAGGGTGAACATTCGCATGAAAAAAATAAAACTCACTCAGACCATCATCACAAACCCCTCCCCTCTCCTTTCTCCCTTCCCTACACTATCCCCCTCCCTTCCCCTCTTCCTTCCCCCTCCCCATACCCTTTCCCTTTTCCTTCTCCTATATGTAGACTGTCATTAACAGTTCTCCCAAGCAGCACCTTGTTGGTCAGCTAGTATATATATACTAGCTGACCAACACAGTGCTGCCTGGGAAAACTCTGAATGACAACTAATAAACTCTCTCTCTCTCTCTCTCTCTCTCTCTCTCTCTCTCTCTCTCTCTCTCTCTCTCTCTCTCTCCTCCCAACACCACCTCTACTCTCTCTCTCTCTCTCTCTCTCTCTCTCATTACTCTCTCTCTCTAATCTCTCTCTCCTTTTCCCATTAAGATACTTCAATTACTTGCCCAGCATTTTTGACATTTTATATTTCACCCCTCCTTACCTCTCTCTTCTCCTCCTATCAGGGCTGAACTTGGACTCAAAGGACATTGGGAATGTTACTAATCATATCAGCAACTTAAGATAATGGATTAGAAACTAATATCTGTTGTTTTTTACATTTTTGATGTCACTTTATATTTCACCCTTCTCATCCCCCTTCCTATTAGGGCTGAATTTGGACTTAAAGGGCATTGGGAATGTCACTAATCATCTCAGCGACCTTAAAAAGTATGGATTAGAAAGTAATATTTGTCGTTTTTTAATTATTTTTACATGTCACCCCCTTCCCACCCTTCCCCACTCCCCTTCCTATCAGGGCTGAATTTGGACTTAAATGGCATCAGGAGTGTCACTATTCATTTTGGCAAGCTCAAAAACTATGGATTAGATACTAATATCTGTTATTTTAATTATTTATACATGTCACCCACTTCCCAACCCCTTCTCACCATCCTTCCTATCAGGGCTGAACTTAGACTTAAATGGCATTGAGACTGTCACTATTCATTTCAGCGACCTCAAAAACTATGGGTTAGATACTGATATCTGTCATTTTCGGTTATTTTTACATCATCACCCTTCCCAATCCCTTTTGGTGCCAGTGATGTCACCCATACAGTGTTCTCTTCGAGATAGCTAAGTATACTTTGAAATTGCTCAATGCATTTTAAGGTGCATTGGGACATGTCACATATTTATATATATATATATATATATATATATATATATATATATATATATATATATATATATATATATATGTATATATATGTATATATATGTATATGTATATGTATATATATATATATATATATATATATATATATATATATATATATATATATATATATATATATATATATATATATATGTATATGCATATGTATATATATATATATATATATATATATATATATATATATATATATACTATATATATATGTATATATATATATATATATATATATATATATATTATATATATATATATATATATATATATATATATATATATATATATATATATATATATATATATAAAGTAATGCATAACTTCATGGCTAGTTAATATTTCTGGACACAAGTTTATGAGAAGTCTCTGAGATGGCTAAAGGTAAAAGTTATGGGGTAAAAAAATTACAGTAATATTTGTTGTCAGGGCAAATTCCAGCATCCATTATTTTCTTTGTCCAATGCATGCAAGGGAAGGGAGTGGGGAGAGAGGGACGGGAATTTGCACTGCCGATGTAATGTATAAAGATATTTGATTAGATAAAGGTAATTTTAATATTAATACTATTTCATTTAACTGATTGAAGCCATAAATTACTAGTTTTGAAGGTTAACTTTTATTCGTGTGTATATCTCCATTCCATGGAGGAACTCTAAACTGTGAGACTTATTTTGTTAATTAGACTTATGCCAAATATATAGGTATATACATAATATATATATATATATATATATATATATATATATATATATATATATATATATATATATATATATATATATATATATATATATATATATATATATATAAATGAATGTATGTACAAAGAAGAAAGTATACCTTAGTTTTACCAGACCACTGAGCTGATTAACAGCTCTCCTTGGGCTGGCCCGAAGGATTAGACTTATTATTTTACGTGGCTAAGAACCAATTGATTTCTTAGCAACGGGACCTACAGCTTATTGTGAAATCCGAACCACATTATAGCGAGAAATGAATTTCTATCACCAGAAATAAATTCCTCTAACTCTTCATCAGCCGGCCGCGAGAATTGAACTCCGGCCCATCGAGTGACAGTCTGAAGCTCAACCGAGTCGGCCAACAAAGGGCTTGAATGTATGTACAATATATATGTATGTATGTATGTATGTATATATATGTATATGTATATATATATGCATGTATATATAAGTATATATATACATATATATATATATATGATCTAGATATATATATATATATTATATATATATATATATATATATATATATATATATATATATATATATATATATATATATATATATATATATATATATAAGTTAAGTGTACCTTAATTTTACTAGACCACTAAGTTGATTAACAACTCTCCTAGGGTTGGCCCGAAGGATTAGACTTATTTTACGTGGCTAAGAACCAATTGGTTACTTAGCAACGGGGACCTACAACAATTGAAAACCAATTTCAAGAAATATCTATCACCAGAAATAAATTCCTCTAACTCTTCATCAGCCGGCCGGAGACTCGAACTCGGGCCTGGCAGTGCCAGTCCACAGCTCTACCGACTCTCCCAACGAAGAGCTTATGTATGCATATATATATATATATATATATATATATATATATATATATATATATATATATATATATATATATATATATATATATATATATACACACACATATATAGGCTATATGTAAACAAAACTTAGTTAACAAAATATATTACAGTTACATGGAAAATATGTGGAGCTGGGTTT
>NC_089764.1:11582813-11610313 GCF_040412425.1 Macrobrachium rosenbergii
TCCCCATTCCCCCCCCATTCCCCTCCTTCCCCTCCTCTTCTCCCTTCCCCTCCTCTTCTCCCTTCCCCTCCCCTTCTCCCTTCTCTCCTCCTTCCCTTGAAAAGGTCATTTTAAAATTACATAAAATCACTGACATCAGATTCATTAGGTTCGATCTTATTAACGTATCACTGGATGCGTTTGTAGTTTGTGATTATAGTTTATTGTGCTTATATGGTCAGTTTGTCGTTAATCCTGATTAAAGTTCAACTCGATCACTGAACATCCGTGCATCCATGATAAAAGGTGCTTTACATCGAAAATTTTCTATTGAATTGGTATTATATTTTATTTTATTCACTTTTCTTTGTTTTTGCTTTGCTTTGACGTGAGAT
Organism: Macrobrachium rosenbergii; assembly: GCF_040412425.1. Taxonomy (NCBI): domain Eukaryota; kingdom Metazoa; phylum Arthropoda; class Malacostraca; order Decapoda; family Palaemonidae; genus Macrobrachium; species Macrobrachium rosenbergii. Next base: position 11,583,188 of record NC_089764.1, read on the forward strand.
ATTGCAATAATACCTTCTTTTTTTAACTGATTTGTTCCAATACAGATCTTGAAAAGTTACATAGATAACATGAATTATTGTCTCTCGATTATTCATCCAGAATAATTCTATAATAATTTTCAATTTACAGCGGTAACATTTTCGTGACAACTAACAAGATGAACAAACTAACTGATATGCCTTGAATTTCTTAATGTTTCCGTATATGTCTAAGACTCTACGTTGATGATATCTTTATGCAACTTCATAATAAGATAAAAGCTTTGGATTGTCATAAAAAAAACAGTTCAAAGACTTGTGTCGATGAAGAAAAACGCAAGTGATGCAAACGACAGAAATCTCAACGTAAAAGCAAATGTCAACAGTTTTCACTGACCTTGTCAAGGATTAACTACCAGAGCTTTTAAAGGATTTCCCACAACTCTGGACGGATCGTCTCCTGCTCCAGTGCATGAAGGGAAGTTACTTTTGCTTGTCAAGATGTCATAAGGGCATCAGAGTTAAAAAAGAAAATTAAAAAAAATATATAAGATCAACACGCATCACTCAAGAAGAGATCAGGATTGACTGCTGACATTTTGTGAGAAATAAGAGAAAAGTAAAATAAATCAATACATCAATAAATAAATAAATGTATAAATGAACAAATGAAATAAGGCTAACACACGTCACTCAAGAAGAGATCACAGTTGAGTGCTGACATTTTGTGAATAGTACAAAATGGTCACAATATATATATATATATATATATATATATATATATATATATATATATATATATATATATATATATATATATATATATATATATATATATAATCATATATATAAATAAATAAATAAATGTATAAATGAACAAATGAAATATATATATATATATATATATATATAAGATATATATATATATTGCTATATATATATATAATAAATAATACATAAATAAATAAATAAATGTATAAATGAACAAATGAAATAAGACTAACATACGTATAAGAAGAGATCACATTGATTGCTACATTTTGTGATATATAATATATATATATATATATATATATATATATATATATATATATATATATATATATATATATATATATATATATATATATATATATATATATATATATATATATATATATATATATATATATATATATATATATATATATATATATATAAAGCCTGATTTTTCTGGGAAAAAATACAAATCCTCTATTTTATGATCACTAATGCCATAACAAAAGGTAAACCAAAGATTAAATGTGCTTGCTGTAGATTATTCCTTTAAGCCTTACTGAATTTCATGAAATGTAACAAACATAAAATATCAAACAAAATCATTCACTACTGAAAACCTATAGAATCACTTTTTCTTGGCAAAATTACATCGCTGTGTCGACAACATAGTTATCAAATACTTGTCAGACACCAAATAGCAATTAGAGTGAAAATAATGTTTAGATGTCATTAAATGACAAAAATATGGAGAAATGCCCCTGTTATGAAAAGAAAAAACCATACTTTTCAAAACGTGGAATATTCTTGATTTTATTATTCTATTATCGACCGTCTCTGGGAGAGGTAATTCCCGTTTCCTGCTCCCCCATGATATACAAGGTATCGTCACCCCCATTATTTACGTATTGCTATTTGCTTACAGTAAGTATTGAACTTTATTTATTCTTTTAGAGAAAAACATTTTTGTCAGATCATCGCAGGATTCCATTTTCATCTTCGATTCCAGTTAAAGTGTTTCAATCAGAACAGCTTTTAGTCGATATATATTTGCTATGTACAAAAACTTCTTTCATATAGACAATGCTTATATATTTTCTGTTGAGTAAAATTAAGGAATAATATGAATAGTAGATCCATGATCAGATTGCCTGAGTGTTGAAGGCTCTCGTTTAAAATTATGATTTTAATTTATCGAACTATACTAATTTTTAATGGGTATAGAAGAACACATTTTTATCGTGCGAGTCTCCCTTCCAGAAAGTGGTTTTTAATCAATAACATTTAACTTTTGTTAGTTCAGTACTAATACAGAGCAATTTTGGTTGATGGATCAACTGCCTAATAATTATACAGCGTAGAAAATGAGGCGTAGTAGTTTTCCAGAAACGAAATGCGTAGAATTCATATCCGTTTCTTAAAGTACAGACATTTCGTCGAAATCGTCTCGTTCTTCACCTATTTTGTTCTTTAAAATATAAGTGCTAAACCTTTGATAACAGATTATTCAGTGGCACGCTCTTTGAAAAATTAATAAAAGAAAAGACACTATTATTGTCTTTCATTTTATTCTTTTCCTTTAAAAAAAAAAAACTGGATACACACACAAGCAATTACAAAAGCTTCCAAAATGACAAATATCATCTAGGCAAGAAACTTAGGTGACCGACCTTGCTGGAAAAGTAACACCAGATAAGCAGTGAACCACAACTATCATGAATAACTGATTTTTGCCTCGAAAAAAAGATCGAGAAGACGACATCAATTAATTTGTTAGGAACTAAAGTTAATGCCACTTGTGATGAACTGAGAATCATAGGAAATATATAAGTACTTATTATAAGTTAGTGTAATGAGGTTCATTCATCAGTAGTTTTCAATATATTATGTTTAGAATTCAAGCAACAGACTTCTTAAATTTAGGCACGAGTTTTTAGGTAAAAGCGAATCCATTGAATCCAATACATGCAGGAGAAGTTGTGTAAAAAAAACACGTACACACACACACATATATCCACAGTGAAAATGAAATAAGGTTGTAGTGGTCAAAGTTTATTGCATATATGCTAGCCAGACAGTACTTACGAACATACATACGATTAGATAACAAATATTCTAAATTATCATCAACATAACCTAGGTAAATGCTTAGGGATGTGGAAAAATGTTACCTTGGGGATTCTATATACTCGTTAATGCTCGATATATATATACATATATATATATATATATATATATATTATATATGTATAATATATATATATTTTATATATATGGCAAGCATATATATAACACATGTTACACAAAATCTTGGGGATGTAAAGGTAAAATTTCATTATATATATATATATAGTATATATATATATATATATATATATATATATATATATACATATATATATATATATACACATATATACATATATATATTATATATATATATATATATATATATACATATATATATATATATATATATATATATATATATATATATATATATATATATATATATATATATATATATATATATATATATATATATATATATATATATATATCTATATATATATATATATATATATATATATATATATATATATATATATATATATATATATATATATATATATATATATATATATATATATATATATATATATATATATATATATATATATATATATATATATATATATATATATATATATATATATATATATATATATATATATATATATATATATATATATATATATATATATATATATATATATATATATATATATATATATATATATATATATATATATATATATATATATATATATATATATATATATATATATAAATATATGTGTGTGTGTGTGTGTGTGTGTGTGTGTAATGTGTGTTACACTCGTTAATGCTCGACACACTACACGCACACACACACACACACACACATGTGTGTGCGCGCGTGTGTGTGTGTGTGTGTAATTGTAATAGCCACAATGCCCTCTTAACTTCTCGAATTCTTCGCGCTTTTCTGGATACGCTTGTCACCACAAAGCCGTAAGATCTAAGCGCAAGAAATTGAAGTGGCTGTGATGCCCGGTCCCAGGAAACGAACCCGCGTCACCATAATCACAAGGAGGTCACGTTGCCGACCTGACCACGAGAAGGTCGGCAAGGAAATGGGTGAAGGGGAAGTGGATGGGGGTATGGTTTTGAAACTTACCCTATTATCTGAGTTGGGTCAAATCATTTGACCAAACTTAGATATACAGGCAAGAAATTGAAATATCCTGACAGTGTATTAAACAATGCATTAGAAACGGCAAAAAAGACTATGTATCAAAACTAAAAAGAACCTTAAAACACAAAAAATTTGCTTGTGCTGCCTTATAATAATAATATGAAAGATATCCTCCATCTTCTAAAGAATTTTGGTGATAATGTCACATTTAAGAACAATAAAACAATGAAACGTACGTATCAAGAACTCTCCCAACAATACTAAAGGGTGTGTATATAAAGCTCCATGTAAGTCTTGTGACCACTTTTATATTGGCCAAACAGGTAAAGCACTGGAAAAGAGAATTGAACAACATAAAAAATGTGAGAGATATGCACAGGGGAACAGTGGTATTTTTGTACATGTTAGTGAGAACAATCATGCTATCAACTGGGAAGGGGCAAAAGGGATTGTATATTCTAACACACTGGAAAGGAATATCATTGAATCTAGCTTTATAAAAGAAAGTTACAGCCATAATATGAATATCAGTCAAGGGATGTATAAACTTGATCCTTTAATATCAAAAGAAATTTGTAAATTGTTTAAATTTTAAGGTAGACAGTAGAGATGTATGGAAATAAGATTATCATATTTGTAAACACAGTACGGAGGCAGCAGTGCTGATGAGTTTTCAAACCCCATCCCTGACACCTGTCAAGTGTGGATCTGATGTCGCCTATGGTCACTATTGTCCCCTGAGAGTATATTGCGATTTTTAGCCAAATGAGTTTTGAAGGCCACTCCTACTTTGACACCGGCCTGTGGGTGGATATGTAGTTTCTAACAGTTGTGTATGTTCGTCAGTACTGTTCTTGTAGAATATATATTTGTGACTTCTAATACTCTGTATCAATCCTTCGTCAGTGGCTTGGAAATAAAGTCTAAACATGAGGACCTACATCTTTTATTTTTACCTGTATATGTGTGATAAATATAGTCACATACAAAATATTATATATATATATATATATATATATATATATATATATATATATATATATATATATATATATATATATATATATATATATATATGGATATATATAGTATATGATAATATATATGTATATTTCCATATATCTATATATATGTATACCTGTGATTAATGAATCATTTTCCACAAAATGTATTATTATATGAATATATATATATATATATATATATATATATATATATATATATATATATATATATATATATATATATATATATATATATATATATATATATATATATATATATATATTTGTGCACATGCTCTTATGAGATAACCTCAGTCATTCCCACTGCTTTGGACATCAAATATTACATAAAAGCAACCAGATACACTAAGTTTTCCTTTGCATAGCCAGATACCACAATATTGCAGAAAAATATATTTAAAAGCTACGAGTTATGCATTTATGTTAGCCCTAATTCTATGAATTGTACTTACCTGAATGCAAAGTCTGTTATGAATGAATCATTACGTTTTGCAACGTTATGTAAAATAAAATTGGAGGAATGATAATTATATAACTTCCAGTAATTCTGTCATCTGTTTAAACTAGAAGTCAAGATTTACTAATAACCCTATATAAGCACCGAATATTCACAATTTTTTGTGCTATATAACGAAATAAATTATAAAATTATATTTAGAACATTTTATACCCATGTAAGGTATGATTCTGTGAACTGGAACTTGCCTGAATGTAAACTCTGTTAAATTTCAATAAGTGACTTTTTCAACCATTGTGTAAAACAACCTTTTTAGGATTGATAATTATATAACTTCCAGTAATTCTGTCATCTGTTTAAAAGAAGCCCTCAATAGACTTCACAATCATTGAGAAAGAGGACTCAGGTCAGGGTAACCCAGGTTTCATTGGAAATCTTTTCTCAATTAAAACCGTTGGAACAAAGGAGCATGATTTAGTGGGCAAGCATCATAATTAGGTAGGATTTTCTCTTGTTCTGTAATCCTGTCATGAATATATTCAGTTTTCAGTCAGCACACACAATCACGTGTGGAACAGAAATCAATTTCACACGAGTGAAGGTCCTAAAAAGCACCTTGTATACAAGTTAAAAAGAAAAAACCTGAATATTTTCAGATATATGTGTAAACATTTGTAGTTTGTTTTTGAGACAGCTGGTAATTCTGTAATATCGTTCATCAACAGATCTCTTTTTAAGTCATGGTATTGTTTCAGTTTTTCTTTGCTTAAAGAGGTACTCAGAAAAACCTATGAAACATACATTACAGTATATACATAATACATACAGATTATGTACTACCTGAATGTAAAATCTGTTCTGAATGAATGATTACGTTTTGCACCGTTATGTAAAATAAAATTGAAGGAATAATTATATAATTTCCATTAATTCTGTCATCTGTTTAAACTAGAAGTCAAGATTTACTAATAACGTATATAAGCACCGAATATTCATAGTTTTTTTGTGCTAGATAATGCGGTAATATACAAAATTATATTTAGAACATTTTATATATATATATGATTCTGCGAACTGGAACTAAAATGTATAATTTATATTTCAATAAGTGACATTTCATTTGTATAAAACAAACTTTACGGATTGATAATTATATAACTTCCAGTAATTCTGTCATGTGTTCAAACCAGAAGCCCTGAACCAATAGACTTCAGAATTATTGAGAAAGATGCTCAGAAGGGTAACATTTCATTCGAATTCTTTACTCAGTTAAAACAGTTAACAAATATATGATTCGATATCATATATATATATTTCTCTTGTTCTGTAATCCTGTCATGAATATATTCATATTTTCATATCACATATATATGAAGCCTAAAAATACCTATATACTTATAAAGAATATTTTTAGATATATATATATATATTTATATATTTTTATTTATATATATATATATGTATATATATTCCTCACTGATCTCTTTATAAGTCATGTTGTTGTTATATATATATATATGTTTTTCTCATGCTATATATATATATATATATATATATATATATATATATATATATATATATATATATATATATATATATATATATATATATATAAATCACAAGTATTAAAATCGTTAAATATATGATTCATTAAACCTTGGGGTTAACTTACACCCAAGGCAATTATAACTGATAAGTACTTCGTTCCCGGCACTGTTCAAACCACATTGCCTGGTTTAGAAACAACGATAGACAGTGACTTAACACTTATCACTTATCAACTATAATCCCCCTTGGTTGTCAGTTATTCCCAAGGTATGGTGGACTCCATATTAAACGATGCTTGTTGCTTACTATTTATGATAAGTAGATAGGAGACTTATTCATCTGTTATGCCAAACCTAATTCTGACAGATACTAATTAGGCAAGAGGCTCAGTCGGCCTATCGTGTTATTCACAACTAGCAAATAGAGCATCAACTTTACCACAGAATTTCTGAAGTTTCTATGAGATGCTCCACTTAAAGGGTACCTATTCACTTGCCTAGGCATCGAATTTGTATTCATAAAATACCGAAGAATGAAAATCGTCAAGGAACCAAAGGAAAAGTTTCAGGAAAAATTATCAAAAAACTTCTCCTTGATTTGCATTATGAAACAGCTGTTTATTGACATGCTCCACTATTTCTTTATAAAAGGGATCCACTCCTGTGGTGAGGAAAACAATCATCCTTTCTGCCACTAGACTTCCTTAGACCACATCTTTGTGAAAATGGTAAACTATGTTAATAATTGAATCCTCCTCATTGATTTTGAGCTGCCAAGCATGCAGTGAATGGTACCACCATGATTAAAATAGCTTTAGAAATCCCCATAATGACAACCTTCGTTGGCAACAATATCCATATCACAGTCCTACTGAACCTCGCCTCCTCAGAATATTCATTTCTCACTGATGAAACCCAGTACCATTTCGTCTTCTTGTGTGGACTGCATTGAGTGAATGTCGTCATTTTCATTTGTGAAGAGATTATGAACAAAAATTCTCTTGGTTATTGTTGAACGAATCCTGTAGGAAAAGCTAATAATAATAATAATAATAATAATAATAATAATAATAATAATAATAATAATAATAATAATAATAATAATAATAATAATAATAATCTTTATTGCGGCTCAGGGCCATTGAATATACAAATACAATACACACAATCTAGATGCATAACGTTACATGTTAAAAATAACTATTGGCAGTATCCACACAGTTGCTGAAGAAGTAGAAAAAATAGAATTCATAATAATGGTAATGACAGTAATTATATGGGGAATAATAGAAAAAAATAAAAATTATAACAATAAAAAATACAGATTGCAGACGATTAATTTTCATCTGGGGTCCTTAGGTCAGGTCCAGAGGGCTAAATACGAATATTGAAAATTGCAAAACTCTACAGTGACATTAAACACAGTAATAACAGGAAGTAAGAATACCAAAAACAGCAAGGGACGTAGAAATATAATAATAATAATAATAATAATAATAATAATAATAATAATAATAATAATAATAATAATAATAATTCTGGAGATGACACTCCATAATTGCAAAAACAGAGAATAAGGCATTTAAGGAACAAACGCCTCATTATTCCATCTTTCCCACAACTTAGATCTTCTTCTTGCCTCACTGCTCAGGATGCTTTGTATGAGCGAATTGCTGCTGTTTCTCAGTCGGGTGATCAGACTTGACATTGTTCGCCTCACAATGATTTTCAAATTATCCAGGCGGTTTTCTATGAACATCTGCGTGGCTGAGTGATAGCGAGGAGTGTTTGTGAGGCTTCTCAGAATGTCATTGTGAACCAAGATGTCAATTAATAAATAGTTTGCATTACGTTATACGTATTTTCTCGTATTCCACAAATTTGATAAGAATATTAATGTGTTAATTCGTGGCCGCAATGTGAAATCTGGTAGCGGTCTAAAATATTTAAACAGACTGTGCTTTCATACTTTGAATCAAACCGTTAATGTTAAGGGTAGCTCTTCTATAATGTTGGCAAAAAATTTCACACCAGTGTAGAGATGAATGATCTTAATCCAAGTTCAAGAGAGTGGAAAGTCACAATTAACTATGAAGGTAATGTACTTCATATAATTTACATTTACACTCTAGGTATCAGAAATAAAAGGAAAAATTATAATTTATGCTGAGACTATACCTGTTCTTCAGAGCAGTTTCAGTAATCTGATAACCAATGGTGATTTCAGTTGTATACATTGAAAAAGGATTCGCCACACCCCACAATTGTCCGTATCTCTCAGATACTGAAATTAATTATTGGTCAGTATGCGAAAATTAAGTAATTGTCATAACTGTACAGCACCAATTCCTGAAAAAAGCTACTAGTGGTATTTTTGATGTAGTTTATGCGCCAGGCCCGATAGTTCGGATTACGAGCATTCATAGCATAAAACTCTTTCCTATTTTTTTTTTTTTTTTTCTGATCATCTACCTGTTTTTTTTTTCTGATATAAAACTTGTGAATGCAACGTACAATGGAAAGTCTCACTTGCGCTAAAACTACTCATAATTGCCAGGATGTAGGACAAAAGATGATTTTAGAATCTGGCAGGTTAAAAAAATAAGAGGCAGAAACTACAATGTACTCTCTAGTTTCTTAGATTTTTAGTCAAAATTAATGTTGCAAATTCTATCATCTAGATGACGTTAAATATAATCGAAGTTATATTCTCAGAGATAAGCTTTCTAATTAGAGGAATTCACTCACCAAAATCGGTTCACCAAATGCAACATATAAAAAAATAAAAAAATAAAGACATCAAAGATGGAATGTCATTATGTATCAAGGATCCGGATAAAGTAAAATCCTGCTGTGTGAAAAAAACATCCGGGATAAAATTCATAACAGAGAAGAGAAGTAATTGCCAAGAAGACTTTCTTGTATATTCAGTGCAAGTATAACAGGAAGAGTTGAAATCTAAGACGCAGGTCATGGGTGCGAAACGGTTTCTTCTGCAATCAGATATTAAGCTAAATCGGTTATTTCAAGACTGCTCAAATTTTCTAAACTGTAAATTAAACGACACTGACAAAGGTGACTTGAATAAAGCGTTTTGCTATGAGTAAGATTTCCAGTTTATAAAACAGTTCAGAAGGAGTCGGACTACAGTCATAGATAGAAAAAGAAAACTAAAAACCGATTTCTGTATTATGTTTGTTGCAAATCTGATGAAAAGTTTTCAAAGAATAATTGATCCTGTCCAATACAGTTCTGTACTTGGAAAAAGTACATTTCATTGCAATATTCTTGTTTAAGACACAGTTGATTAGGTAAATAATGACGACGAAGTTACTCTGGTATAAAGCTTCTGATCTGACGGAATTTGACAGAATCACGCAAGTAGTTTACCATAACTCATCACTAGGAACAAGGATAGCCCTTAGGTATGTTGTTGTATAGTATATCAGGAACCTATGTAAATTGATGTCAGCGAAACACTGTTAACCGTTACCATTACGACAACTCTAAATCATAACTATAAGATATACAGATGATTCTCATTTATTGATTTCATCTAAATACAGTATTTGAGATGGAAAGAATCATTAAAATATTTGAAAGGACCACAGTTGGGCTGGTTACCAGAAATGATAAATGAAGGAATTTTCCCTTACATACACGAAGGAAGGGCTTTTATTAGTTCGCTAAAGCGTTAAGACAAGTCTCTGTTATCATTAGGAATTTTCGATAGTAATATCAAAACACCTTTAAAACAAAACTGATGCAATGAAATTCTTATAAAAGAAAAATGACATTCGTTTTCAAAATAATGATGTATAACACATATCTATCATTTAGGTTGAAGTTATGGTATCCTGATAAAGTCTTTTTTAAGTATTTATAGTGTAACAGAAATGTAACCCCAAAAAATGCTGGGATAAAGGGAAAATTGACATTATGATTTTTTAACTGTTTATATTTTTTTCTGTGTGAGGTTTTATAGATAAGCTCCCAGGGATTTTTAACACTTAGATCCATGCATGTCCATGCTGTCATAACTTCATTTTAGATTTTTGTCTGCAAGAGTTCACAGTTCCCTAAAATTTCCTTGCTTTTTCAGATGGAACCTTTATAATGATTTCTTCCAAGTGAGGCAGCTGTGAAAATGATAGCCTATACACAGCTTAAGTATAGCTTGGGGTGAAATTCGTTCTTGTCCTGATTGTCCTGATGATTGGGTGGTTGTGTGTAAAGTTTTGCCTAGAATACTTACTTTTTATGCTGAACCCTTGTTGAACATAGCAAGATTTATTTACTTACGCCATGGATTCACGTGGAAAAGTAATAAACGATTAATAAAGAAAATAACTATTTACCAGTTCCATATCAACAACAGTATGAAAGGTGAAATTTCGGTCCCCCCCCCCCGCCCCCCACCAAAAAAAAAAACATGAAAATATGATATGCAAGTTGGAAAAAATTCGAGTGTATAATTTATCAAGTCTTGTTACTTATTCACTGACTGGCAGCCTGCTGCAACTGATATAAATACGGTTAATTGAGCTGTATATTATTACGTTATACCATTAGGGTCTTGCTAATTGACACTATCAAGAGAAAATTCGCATTGCTAACTATTCATCACAGATGATGAATTAATGAGGCAAAAGTTCACAGTATCGTATTTCAGCATCTAAGAACCATGAAATAAAATTCTGCCTCATCACTGTACTATAAGTCAAGCAAACCACAAAATAAGATGTATTATTGCAGACAGAGATCAACCTAAACTTTTCCATTTCTTTCCTTGCAAGATGCAGGAAGACTGGTTGGAATTAAAGTAATACAATAGGCATAGTTACGACACAAGCCAGTATGTGTGGTCTGGTAATTATTATTATTTTTTCTCTTCCTGGCATCTAACTCACATTTAGTGATGTTACGATTGATAGTAAATCTTGCTGATTTATGTAATGATTTTCAAGGTAGTTCCGTTAACCCATTTTTTTTTATATGACATTTAGCCATCTTAATATACTATTTGCAAGCTGAGGTTATTTAAAATAAAACGAATTATGTTTGGAAATGTCGGTTTTCGAGTCAAATAATTTCCTCTAAATACTTGGATGAAATTGGTTACGAAGGAAATGGAACATTAGAGTCAAAGAAGAACTAGATTCGTCAAAGAAATTATGCCAAGGTTATGATGAAAAAAGAAGCCAGATAGCTATATTGAGTTTTACCTTAAAAATACTAACTGATTAAACTATGCAATGTTAAAAGATATATTGGAGTACCTGTTACTGCCCACATCTTCAGTGATTAACAGTGCTTCTCATATTGCGCCAGAAGAATTTAAAATGTTGTATTGTATTTCAACCTCAACGAAGAGAAAACATACTTACCACAATCCCTTGACCCGAGATCATTTTTGTTACTCCTGGTTGATTTAATGCAAAGTCCAGAATTAGCCTTGGCCTAGGCATTATTGATCGGCTTGGTATGTCTGTTCAGGATCAAGAAATTCACGAACACTTCAAGCGATGCATTAACTACAGAGCTGACAAATGTTTCCGCCGTAGTTGGGGCTAATTTCTTTGAGTTTATTAGTTTTCCTTACTATAGTACTATACAGATGGACATATCGTAAAGCAGACATATTCACAGTGCCACCATTGTAAAAAGAGTGACTAAAATCTTCTGTCTACTCTGCGAAAACATGACTAGTTGTGAAGCATCAAGAAACTGAATAAGGCTTAATCATGAACTGTAACTTTTTCTTAACGATAACTACAAATATCTGCACTAACGATCAACGTCAATTTAGTGATTTAGACAGATAAACATGCCCCGATAGAAAGAACACTGATAATAATAGATTCTATAGACTCGCCGAGAGGAATTGGGAATATATTAGAGAAGAAAATTATAGAAAAAACACGGCCTAATCTACTGTGGGTCGAGTTAAATTCTAGTGAACCAGCGATAGCTTTGTGAAACTACTGTAGTCAATACGGAGAGAGCGGTGTTACTCTCCAGAGCTCTCGTGCATGAGCTGTCTTGTCGTAATGTTCATTTCTCTGATACCTACCAAAATTGGGCTTATTTTCAGTACTTTGCTTGAAGGTACTTTCTTCTAGACCCAAAGGTTTTTATGATTTTTTTTTCATTTCCCTCCTACTAAGTTTTATCATCACTGGCTGTAACAATAACTGTTGTCCATTTACTCCGCTGCTCTTCAAGACAGATGAAAAATTTACCTTGATGCGTTCCTGGCAGCCTTAGTCTTTGGAGTAAATAGCACCGAGTCTAAGTTTATTCAGATTGATTTTAGAACCTTCTTTGATTTGGTCAACCATAAAATTAATATAATTACCTCTTTACATAGATACTTGAGGTTATAGACTCTGAACATTCCAGATCTTCTGAAGCCACTGTACCTAATTTGGCTGGCGTTCAAGGGAGAGCGTTCCAATATTTTGTTGCTTTGAGTCTACCACAGATGATGCCATTCTAGTAGCAGTCATTAATTTGATCCCACCAACTGCAAAATGGAGTGGTTGTTCGTGATACTGGAGAAAAAATCATTAAGATTCAAAAGACATGCAGTTTAATTTTTACAGTAAACTCAGAATTGCTCACAAGGTTCCCCATATCTACAAAGTTGTTTTGGGTCTTTTTCTCTAATTTTGCTGGAATGTTTTCCTCTTGTCTGGAATTCCTTAGTCTCCAAAGATCTTGCAAATTGATAGGAACAGGTGCTTTATTTCTGTGTTAATAATAGAGGCAGATATGGCTGCAATCATCGTTGAAAGATACATTCGCTAAAAGATATCACGTTCGGCGTGTTCTCACGAGTCCATTAGTAAAATTTTAACACTCAACTGACGTACCTTCATCTGGAGAGAAGGATCATTATCACTTGTTTTCGGCCAGGTCTTTTATTCTTTGTAATGCAGAAGTGCCGACAGTCTTCCGGGCGCTGGGATGAATGTTGAAATTCACAAAATCCCCCTAGACTATGATGCATCTTAATAGGGACGTCAAGAAATGCATACTTTTTCCCTTAAACCTACTATGTTTGAATCTATATTTATACCTTATAATTTATCAGTTTACATTATTCTTATATTCATTTTATTATTACATCTATAACAACCTTTTAATTTTCTTTTATATTCCTTTATGTGCTCTCCTTTTTCACAGGTTTGTTTGCAAAATTATGTACATTCTTGCTATGCATGAATGTGTGCTCATGCTATACATTTATCACGATCCTTGAACAGGTTTTATTATATTTTATGATTTACAGTTCAGCACACCCACACACACATACACACACATACACACACCACACCCACACACACATGGGTGTGCTCACGCACTTAACTTTGTTGTTTTATTTTGCTTGTAGTAATAAACTTTTTTTATATTTTATATCACATTTTGATTCCTGTTCTAGAAGTTAAATATATTGAGACGAGAATCCTCACATGATAATCTATAACACGTTTTGGGTGATGGACGGGAATCCTCATATAAGTGATCATATTTTGCGCCATACTATTTGAATGAATTTAGTGGGAAAGATTTTCATAGCACTTCAATGGGTCACAAATGACTTATGGCAAATATCTAGCTCGGCACAGGAGACATCAATCAGTATGCCTTGAGATTTCATAGGAGGATGTACTGCCTCTCTGCAGCTCCAGGACATATTTTTATTTGTTTGCTCATAAATATACACAGGGATTGCTGTTGGTTTTAGTTCGTATCTTATATGAAAGTAAGTCTGCTATAATTGTAATTTTGCAAAGAAATATTAGAAAAAAGATGTATACCTCACAAAAAGTTACTGCATCTCCCCATTTCAGTAAATCTCGTAAATATTTTACAACAAATATACTCAGAATTTGTTACTGATTTTAGTTCTTATCTGCTATGATATTGTGTGAACTGTAATTATAATTTTTACATAATTAAATGAAGTAAATTATCAGAAAAACATGCATAGCTTGGTAAAATTAACATATTTTTACGGGTGTCTTGTAAAAGAGTCCCCACACAGCGTTGTAAATAGTCACTTTCAACTTCCTGTGGAAGAAGGGGAAAATTAAATAAATATTTTTCTTACGCCATGTTCATTTGCATATCGTCCTCTTTCCATAAATGTTTTTTTCTTAAACTGGCCAGCCTTAAAGTTTGCCCGGTCTGGGGGTGTGCTTGATATATATTTAGCCGTCCCTTAAGGGTTAAAAAGTACATCCCTGAATTTTTCACTTCTCCACCTGCTGTGTTTGATGAGAGTTTAAAACTTGGACATTTTTATTTAGAGCTTGATAGTATGAACAAATATCGTAGACAGACGAGGGGAAAATTCATTTTTGTTTAGTAGCGTCAAATTAAGTTGAAGGCTTCGAAAGTGCTACCTAAACTATTCGAGGTTCTTCGACACTTTTCATCTGGATGTTCATTGATGCAGAAACAATGAGAAAACAGTTTAGTATGATTGAGCAAATTACTACTGATGATGCTATCATTCTTTTTCAATTCGACATCACTGAGGGCCGACGACTTTATTACGCTATTTATCAGCTATAATGACAACATCGCTTCTGGAAAGTTGTCCTAATTTAGGTCGCATTATGGATAAACAAAGTATAGGTAATCACGTCACTCTGTTGCCAAAAGCTAAGCAATGATTCACCAATTACTGTTTTTGTGTTATTTGAAATCATGAAATAGATAGATTGATTTTGCAATTTTCATAACCATTTAAAGAGATTAAAGTTTTACAAAATTAGTAGGCTATTTTTGACACCACAAAAATTAAAATTGTCAAATGAATCTTATTCTAAACGTTTTTAGATCAGAATTTAAGGATAAAGACTACAGAGAGGCAAGTCAGGAACATATCCATTCATCATAATCTTCATTCATTTTCATTATTTTCAGGCAGTCCATTCAGCCCCAAAGCACTCCATCCAGCAGGGCCCATTTATATGCCAGTTTTAGTTTAAAATGTTCTTGGACACCAAGTTTCTCCGTAATCTTTTAAAATAGCTGTCGTTAGTTTTCCTTGAATGTCTCTTAATGTTCACATCTTTTCAGTACTTGAGACAATCTACTTTATATTAAAGGGCCAGATTTTCATAAGTCTTTATTATCTTGCCTTCGTCTACTTATAATTCTACTTAATCAATTTTGTACTTTTGCATTTTACAGTATAATTTTCAAGAAAGCTCTTTGCATAATAATATTATTCCCTCGTTTAAATGTTGTCCAGACTTACACTAAAACACATTTCATAAGTAAATACCCAAAATGAAGCTCATCAACAATGGCCATTTGCTCTCTTGTAAATTAACATCTTCCGTACATAATTCGGAAGACCGTTATACCGACTGTTTTGATATTTATGGACTGTGATTGCAGAGCTGTGTACGCAAATATTGAAGTGATTCATTACTTAGTATTTCTTTGTGAAAGGCTAATTTTTTTCGTTTTCACTACAAATAATATTTTATATTTTTTTATGAGTAGATACTCATCAAATAATGCTCCTGATGCCTTCACTGTCTTATTTTTGTTAATAATGAATTTATTCGCCATTTTTATCCATAATCATGTGAGCCTGGATATCACCCATATAAAGAAAAAAATGACAGTACTTCACATGTTTTCATAATCCATGACAATTCGATAGCGCGTAATGAAAGGTCAGTCCTAGGATACTGTCTGGAGCAACTCTTCTTTGCAGACAGCTTGATGCAGATTCACAGTTTCCTCCTAGTATTCACACAAAGTTCTACTGTTATTTTGTAGACGTCTTTGCGGCAACTTCATATTCACGTTTCATATTTATACGTACTCATTTTCTTTATATTTGGTAACTGCTTTGGAAGAACAACTCATGCCCAGGCATCTTTTCCTACCTACTGTATATAACCAAATTCAAGTGTAGTCAGTATGATTTACTTTTATTTCTATTTTTATATTAGTAGAATTACCTCGTGGGTGATAGCTGCCGGTATATTATGATACTGACTGAGAATTTTCCCTTCATGTTAAAATGAAAAAAGAATTCTTTGTTTTCTGAGCGTGAATGATCCTCTCCGTATGAGAGCATTACAGTAAATCTTTATTTCCCATTGTCTTTTTACCAACCGTAGGGATAAGTTATGTAAATGTTAAATGTTATGTAAGCACTTTTTTTTTATGCTGAATAAGCATTTCTTTCTCAATACTCGAAGATAAAAAGGAAACTAGAGTGATCCTTATTCAGTGCCGAAGGGATAAGTCCGGTAAAGAGAAGCTTCCAGCAAATTCAGTGAAATGCGGAAAACATCAAGTCAGAAGAACCACATTCCACGGAATTCCTGAGGCAGGAGTCATCCTGAACAGCAATGCTATTTCCTGCTAAATCGAAGCTGGTCATGGGGTGAATTCTGAAACTTCACGAGAGGTGAATCTTCATAAAGAGTAATGAACTAATGGAGAAGACTTTGCGACGGTAAGAACAGTAAAGTGATCACGTTCTTTCGATGAATACTGTTATAAATCGATCTAGGATAAAAATTTAAACAGACCATCAAAATAAGATCGAGTGTAGAGCCAGGCCATTAAACAAAACCCTCAGAGACTGAAAAGCCAGGAGGCGAGCATGATTCTAAAAAGATTTTTAGGAACCTTTGCAGTAAGAGGAGCTTTTGGAAGAAATGCTGAAAATGTCAAGAATTCAATTGAACTACGAAGATGAAGAAATTGGGAATGTGCCCAATGCTGAACCTTTTGCAGCTCCTGCAGTCGCTGGCTACAAAGCATTATCGAAAAGATAAATTAGGGCACTTACATGCATATATATATATATATATATATATATATATATATATATATATATGTATATATATATATATATATATATATATATATATATATATACTTTATATACATATATTTATATATATATATATATATATATATATATATATATATATATATATATATATATATACTCTATATATGTGTGTGTGTGTGTGTGTGTGTGTGTGCGTAATGGGCGTGTGTGTGTGAGTGTGTGTTGTCTTTCTGGATGTCGTTAAGGCAATAAATCTTTTCAACCAGTTTTCTTTTATATTACATTACAGACCTAAAATAAAGACACAGTAACAATGATTATATTATTCAGATTCTTAGTAATATTTTCTTTTAGATAAACTTACAAACACATAAAGCATCTAACTCAAACCGAGGCGCTTGAAGTTAACTAGAATTAGCTTACGAATCAGCAGCATGGATTTACAACAAGGGTGTTGGCAGCAGTCGCAGTTTGCAAATTAAGGAGGAATTTTCTGAATCAGGGAGTGACCACAGGTATGCTGTTTCCTTCCCCCGATCTTTAGCTAAGTCCAGTAAGACCGTTTCAAAGGTTCCTGTCGAGTCTACCCTTATAAGTTCCGCGATTTCGGGTACCATTCAATATGAGCAGTTACTTTTTAAATGTCAGTATATGTCAGTTTATCAGCAGTCAACAGCTGAGGATTTACAAATGACACTTAGACAAAAAAATTCCACACACACACATATCATATATATATATATATATATATATATATATATATATATATATATATATATATATATATATATATATATATATATATATATATATATTAATATTAATATATATATATATATATATATATATATATATATATATATATATATATATATATATATCTATATATATATATATATATATATATATATATATATAGAATATCCATAAAGAAACCTCTTCGCAGTTTAAAATATATTTTACAAAACGAGCAGACAAATATGTGGAAATTAACACAATATGAGGAGTAGATATTGAAGTTTTTTGCTTCATTTAATACACCTCTATATGGGCCCCGTGCTAGGCTGCCAAGATTGTTTGTAACAAGGTGACCAGTGATTAAGATCTCTCGTAATAAACTTTTTTAAGTTGCCCGAATGGAATTTTTTCACAAATCTCTAAAATATTCTAATATTTTAAAGTGAATACTTATTCAGTAATAGGTTGTTCCTTATATCACCGATTTTTTGTTACTGAACTTTTTCACCTATTTATATTTTTATGTATTGTATCAAATTGTTGTCGTATTAAATATTCCTAAGGCAGTACAAGTATGACATTGCCACAAAACGTACAAAATCACGTTAAAATATCTCAAGCTATGATTTGGTGTCATCGTTTAATCTCCTGAAACCTCCATAAAGATCTGAAAAACAATAATTTAAATTTCAGATCTTTTTACGGATGTCTTCAAGTGAAAAAAATTACAACACCCGGATGATTATTTATGAAATTTTAAGGTGAAGTTTAGAATGCTTTGTGTACAAGTCATCCTTGTGATACCTGAGAACTAATGTATTTGTGGCAATGGAGTGATACGCCATATAAAAGTAATAATAAATGAAAATTTCTAGTAAGATAAAATAAATGAACTCAGTGGTCTATTACCTTTACATGTTCAACTCTAAATCCTACGGGTAACACCTTGAGCCGGGAAATAAAATGGCCATAAAATAAGGTGACATCAAAGTTACGTCAAGAACTCCCCTAGATGAAGAAGACAGAGAAATATTTACCATTAATATAAGCATTGAAGAATATGTATCCAGTTGTTTAAAATATAAAATCTGTTGATTTTCTTGATATAATATTGAATTATTCCAAGGAGATTAGTCTCCTTTCTCTTGACTTTTTCTAAACGACCACATCATCTTAACCAAACGCTTCTCAAATCTCGCCTCGGGACTTTTCCAAAATTTTCCGCAGATTTAATCATCTCTGGGGTTCGATTTTTACTGGACTTTTGTCTTTCACAGGCCATTGCTTTTATCCCTATGAATTCAGTAGGTTGGAACGTTATCTCGCTTCACCGAAACTAGATGACATTCTCTCTCTCTCTCTCTCTCTCTCTCTCTCTCTCTCTCTCTCTCTCTCTCTCTCCCCCTTGCATAAAATTGGTGATCAGTCCACCCTCTGATGAAATAACCCCTTTAGAGCATGTGGCGAAGCAGTTTGCCAAAATAACTGGAAATTTTAAAGTCGTTGCTACCACTACTTATACTGCTACCACTACTTATACTGCTACCACTACTTATACTGCTACCACTACTGTAGCAACTATTTTTATTAATAATAAACCAGAACGACGACAGTATAAGTAAGCAACAAAATTAAACTTTGGAGAACTTTTAGAAACAATTATCATTAAGTATACATACGTACATACATACACACACAAATATATATATATATATATGTATGTATGTGTGTGTTTGAGTGTGTATGAATATTAAGTATACGTATGTACTGCTTTGCCACTTGCGCTAAACGGGTTATTTCATCAGAGAGATGAGCAATCAAAGAAAGAAGAGAGAAGAAGAAGAAAGAAGAGAGAAGAAGAAGAAGAAGAAGAAAGAAGAAAAATGTCACCTAGTTTCCAGTGAAGTATAGTGTATTCAGCCCACTAATCACGAGGAAAAAAGAGAATGGCCAGTGAAGATAAGGTCAGTATAAATTGAACTTGAGACCATTGAACCTGGGAAAAATTTTGGAAAAATCTGAGCAGTTTGAAAACATTATCAAAATGATGTGGTCATTATGAAAAGTCAGGAAAAGAAACTAATCTCCTTCGAATATATCAATAATATATATATATATATATATATATATATATATATATATATATATATATATATATATGTGTGTGTGTGTGTGTGTGTGTGTATGTATGTATGTATGTGTGTGTGTGTGCGCATGCATATACAAATCTTTCTACCTTAATCTAACAGTGTTCTCCAAAATAACAGGTAAGTGTTGAATTCCCCAGTGTCACATAATACCCAGCAGGGGTTCCTTAATTCATAAAAACTCTGCAAATGGATGGCAAATTAATTGTCTCCCCTTTTAAGAATTCATTTCTCCACGTAAAACACGTAGAAGGATTGATATGCAAAGTTAATGGTTTATGCATCCTCTTGAACAAATTCAAAATGCTTAATCTAAGCACGAAATTAGATTTTACTCAAGACCTGATTGCTGGGGTGGTGCCTTTGCTAAGTAGGCAGTTGCAACAACCTGGAGAGCGTTTTCCTCTTTGGTAAAAATGGAAATTAATCCAACTATGCGTATCTATTTCTTTTTTTTTTTTATTCTTTCTATGGTAACTTTTCTGAACGAAATTCATTTGTAGTATAGGCAGCCCTCTCTCCCTACTTCTAGCGAAACTTTACATGGAATATTTCGTAACAAATTTTGCTCTATCTACCCGTAACATAGGCTAGCTTATATACATGGGTGATATCTTTATATTCTGGGACAGTAGTCGGTGAGATTTCAATAAATTTCTTTTTATAGATTGAGCATGTCCAGTGCCACTCATCAAATTTAAAACTGAATGATAGATAGATAGACGACACATTGGCTTTTTTCAATGTTATTATCATAAGAGAGCATACAAAACATGCATTCACCATTATAGAGGAACTAATTTTATTTGTTTCCAATCATGTTTTCTCAGAAAGAAAATCAGAGTTCGCTGCGGTCTATTTCTAGGAGGGCTTAAGATTATGTTCGCTTGGGAATTTGAAGTAAAAAATTGTACAACTCTTCAACACCTAACTCAATTACTTTAACCAACATATCTTACGGAAAAGGTTATCAATAATGTGAATAATAGCAAACACTTTAGCACCAAAATAAGGCTATCTTACTATGAAAATATCAAAAAGGTAACTTATCACCTTAACTCTGATAATTCACTTGTTTATTACTGCCCTAAATCCATATAAATTAAAGAATATTTAGATAAAAAAAAAAAGTTGATTCCCGGGTTTATAAAATGCCATGCATTGTGCTTTGGAGAGCTCTAGAATTCTCTTATATATGAGAATATACAAGCCATACCATAAATTAAAATAGAGCCGAGCCACTTTTCAAAAGCATAAACTCCGTAATAAAAAGAAGCTGGAATCACCATCATCAGTCAAGCGGAGAATAACGAATATATTAGGAGGACAGCGGAAACCAGATATCACGCACGGTTTAATATTAATATCCAGTCTGAATTAATTGATACAGCAGATTACAGAATAGATCAGACACAGTAAGACCAAAAACCAAGGATGCAGAGCCCCCTTTCATCACAGGTCAACCTCCAATTCCAAAAATCCGTCGTAGTTTCTCGACCGACATAGTCCCTATAAATATTCTTCTTACTTATGACCAATCCACATTCACCTGGGATCAGCATTAAATATTGTGAATCAACATATATATATATATATATATATATATATATATATATATATGTAGAGTATATGTGTATGTATATATGGTATACATATATATAATATATATATGTATATATACATACATGGATGTATGTATGTATACATGTGAAATGCATTGAGCAGTTTCAACCAAACTTGGTATACGTACATTGACTTACTGTCTAGAAAAGAAGACAGGTGCAGGTTAAGATCACTAGTACCGAAGAGGGTATCAAAGGGGGTGGGGGTGGAAGGCTACCCTGAGCAGAATTTTAGTTCAGCCATAGACTTAATAATTACATAAACTCTATGGGTTTATCATGCCTCATTTCGGTATACATATGACTTACTCTCTGGAAAAGATTACTGTGGGGGTAAGACATCACTGGCACCGAAGGGGGCAGGGGTGGGAAGGGGGTGACATGTGAAAATAACCGAAAACAGCAGTTATTAGTGTCTTACCCATAGTTTTCAAGGTTGCTGAGATGAATAGTGGCACTCCCGATGCCCTTTAAGTCCAAGTCTAGCCCCGATAGGAAGGGGGGATCAGAAGGGGTGAAAAATAAAATGTCAAAAATGACAGATATTGGTGTCTAATCCATAGTTTTCAAGGTAGCTGAGATGAATATTGTCACTCCTGATGCCCTTTAAGTCCAAATTCAGATCCGATAGGAATGGGGGTGAGAAGCGGCGAAATATAAAATGTAAAAAAATGCTGAGCTGTGTAATTGAGCTACTATCTTAACAGGAAAGGAAAGAGTGAGAGAGAGACAGAGTGAGAGGGAGAGGAAGTCAGAGAGAGAGAGTAAAGGGGTGTTAGGGAGGAGAAAGACTGAGAGAGAGAGAGAGAGAGAGAGAGAGAGAGAGTGAGAGAGAGGGAGATAGAGTAGATGGGGTGTTGGTGAGATGCTAATACTCCAGAAACTGAGAACTAAAGACAACACATCAGAACCATATTATTCCTGTACAATATAATGGCTTAATCATCCCTCCTGGCAAGTGATTCATCAGTGCCTTCATCAAATTCATGGAGAATCTTGTATCCAGAAAGGGCATATGAACCCTACCCTCGAAGTATCAGGCACGATGAAGCATCCTGTCCTAACGACCATAAAACAACCACAAAAATTTACGAGAATGGCAAATTACTACTATGGGTCCTGACCAGCATTGCCAAGATCATGGCAATCCTCTATGGCATCCTCAGTGGCAATGCTAAGATGCTCATCTGGAGTCCCACCCAACTAGACTTTCTCAAAGCAAGGAAAGAAGCGCTTGGCTACCATGATGCTGCCATTTGCAATCCCTCAGACCAGACTCACACTCACCACTGATTCAAGCAACAGTTTTTGACACCAGCAGAAATTCGCTCCATACATCAATGTATTAGATATTTCTTACAGCTACTCAAGGGTGACTCACCATCCTGTCAGATCAGCTGCATATCCGAATCCTAAGCAAAACAGAAAACGATGCACACATATCATCAATGATATTAACTAATTGCTATCACCAAATTGTGAACAGTAAAACACATGTACAGAAGAAAAACCCCGTAATTGACACCCCATCAGAAGAAAAAAAAATAATAGGTTTCAAATGGGAATAGACTATAGAAAAACTCACTGGTGCACAACTAAAAATCCCAGAAACAGAGGGTGCTTCACATGTAATATCTCTGTGCCATAGCATGAGTCATAACATACCCTTGCCAAGATAAGCATAAAAATGTTTCCAACTCATCCACGATGCTCGCCTATCCCTCCTGACAGAACAGCTGCCAAACTGGAGACTTAAAAATTCATGTCATGGGGCAAAATGCATACATAAAACAGTGGGAACAACAGTGCATCAAGTGCCAAAGTGTCAACCAGACAAAATGAGCCATCACACAGTGTCTGACAACAAGGATTTCCACCAGTAAAAGAACATCTTTTGCCACCCAGCGATTTCTAGGCACGTGCAGTACAACCGTTGGCATCACAGAAGGAGTGATTTACGTAGGAAAGGAAGGAACAGTTGAATGAAATTATATAGAATGTATCGAACAGATGGAACACTTGAGTTGACTGAAACTGCTCCATCTGTTCGATGCATTCTATATAATTTCGTTCAGCCGTTCTCCCTTTCTAAATGCATCACTCCTTCGATACTAACCACCTTTTTCCAGGATTCTGAACGGATAATATTAAGCGTATCGTGTTGCACAGCGTCGGCATATTTTCTCTCTTGGTTTCAGAAGTAACGATGAATCCTGATTACGCGATCCTCAGCTGGTGTAGTCAGTGTGAACTTCTACGAGATGACCACAATACCGTAGAAATATAGGTGCACGTGTCGATGAACGTACGCGGTGCCTTCACACGCCACCTGCCCAAAAGCGACATCAGCATTCTCCAGGAAGCAACATAAACCACTGACTGCAGTTGCGATGCAAGCAAGTACCTTTAACCTGCAATATTTGCCCACGGCATCAAACACAGACAAATGCCACTTCAGAATAACCATCCTTGTGACAGTTCCTTGCAAGCACAATTTGCAGTGAAGCATTCCTTATTGTTGATGGGTGTGAAGCAAAAAGGCTTTTTGAACATATCCACGAATTTAATGAATGCACGATTCTGATGTCATCGACATCGACAGCAGCATAAATCTCATTACTCATAAAACCACAATGACCGCCTTGTAATTCAGGATCGTAAGACTGAAGTTAAGATGCATAAACGATGGATAGAGATAGATCATTATTAGATTGTTTCACAGGAATGGAACGAAGGAAAAATGACAACAATTCGTATCGATTCAGTTTATTCACGTTTCCAAACACTGACTGACAAGGAATTTTCAAATATGCTTTATATTTTTTTTCAAAGAATGTTTGGGGAAGGGTAGGTAAATACAATGAGTTTCTTAGCTGAAGTTTTGTCACATCAACCATTTACAACGTAACCAGACAAATGACAGTAGGAAATGATTTTCAGTGTTTTCTTGAAATCGAGTCTTAGGAAATTTAGCTAGTTGTATGGTTTTGACAACCAAATCAACAATCATTCACCTGCAAATACGGATTTAGTAAGTAATATTGATAATGACAGTATATTAATAATAAGGATAGTTTTTAATTTTTTTTTTTTTTGTGGATCCCTGGAAATCCTCTTTTGTGAACCCAAGTTCCATAAACAAGAGATGACGCAAATCGTACTGACGTTTTCTAAGAGTTGAAAAATGCATTGTGATTTATAAAGAAATTACTTGGTTTTGATATATGGAGTGAATCATGAAATTCAGGTTGCCAAGCCAAACACGGAGAACTTTCGGCGATTCGGTGCTGAAGTCGTTGGACAGAGAGAGATGTGGAGATCCAGAAAATAAAGTAGGTGAATTACAAGGATGCACAAGAGGCGCAGGTCAACTGAGAAGTAAAAGTTAAAGGTGTTGGACAGGAAGACTAAAGAAGGAGAAGAGGAATGAGGATGAAGTAAAAGTCGACAAGTGAGATTTGTGGGGACTGAAGGGGTTGCAAGGCACCTTGTGTATCCACGGTGCCACGTCAGCTGCACTGACGGCCATAAATCATACGGGGAAGTCGTTGGTTTGGGCTAAAAGTATAATGATTGGTTCAATCATTATGCTAGCATCATCATGTGACTAAATAAAAAACTATGCAAGGTTTATACAGACTATGTCTACCAGACCAAATGCAAAATGTAACAAGTAAAAAATGCGCCGAAGTTTCTTCGGCTCAGTCGAGTTTTCTCTACAACCGCTACACCGTATAATCAAGGCCGCCGAAAACAGGTCTATCTTCCGGTGGTCTCCACATAATGCTGTATGAGCCTCGGCCCATGAAGCTTCAACCACGGCCCGGTGGTAGCCTATCCTATGTTGTTGCCAGAAGCACGATCATGGCTAACTTTAACCTTGAATAAAGTAAAAACTACTGAGGCTAGAGGTCTGCAATTCGATATGTTCGATGATTGGAGGGTGGATGATCAACATACCAACTTACAGCCCTCAAGTCTCAGTAGTTATTTGAATATCTGAGGCGGACAGAAGGTGCAGAGAGAGAAAAGTGCGGACGGACAGACAGAAGCCATCCTCAATAGTTTTCTTTTTAGAAACATAAAATGAAATACGTAATAAATTCACTGAGGGACAGAAAAATCGGGGTTAACAATGGAATTAACAGATGCCTCTGCAGTCAACATAACATACAACATTTGGATGAAAGAGCTGAAGACGATAACGTCAACGGAAATAAATGAGGCATCGCTATTCCTCGAGATGAGCAGTCCCTCTGCGAGGAGGGAGGAGGAGGAGGAGGAGGAGGAGGAGGAGAAGCCGCAACAGAGACTTATGACGGGGCGTCTCGAGAGATTTTGTTTTCCCACTCGGATCACATCAAGTCGATTAATCAAGACTTGAATCTCTGCCGGAGAAAAGACTTTCTTCTTCTTCTTCTTCTTCTTCTTCTTCTTCTTCTTCTTCTTCTTCTTCTTCTTCTTCTTCGTAATTTATTCGGTGTTTTATTTCTACTCTCTTCTACATTTCAATGACTGACGTTTTAATCCATACAGAATGCATTATAATTTGTATACCAGTCACTTTAGTCATAAACAAGCTTAGCCAAAGGCAGTGAACGCTATGTCTATATTTTTATTTGAGGAGAGAGAGAGAGAGAGAGAGAGAGAGAGGAACTTGAGGCATTCCTAGCCCGAATGAATTATGCAGTGATAGAAATTGGAGGTACTACTACAATTCTGTCATTTCGGACACCATATTTGTGTCAATAAAAAGAAGGAAAAGTTTGAAGCAGCA
>NC_089764.1:11612813-11642813 GCF_040412425.1 Macrobrachium rosenbergii
ATATATATATATATATATATATATATATATATATATATATATATATATATATATATATATATATATATATAATTATGTGATATGAAATTAGCTACCATTTATGAAGTACCTTCTCCAAAAATGTTTCCCAAACCAATTATATAAGTTCCTTAGCCTCGATTATTTATATCTTCCTCAAGAAAGGAATGTTTGCGTTAACCTTATCTTTAGTGTTTCTTTCGATCGCCTTAAAGTAAAAACTACGATAAATATACATAAAATGAAGCAGCACTCGACCTTTGGAAACTTATGAGCAGACTCTAGGCAATCTCTTTAAAGAACTTAGATACCCATTCCAGGTGGATTTCAGATTTCTTGGAGGATGTAAAGACGGCCAGTACGAGCAGACGTTTTTCGTCTGTTGGGGATTAGTTGAACGTCTACAGACAATGTATCTTTCAGGCAAAGTCTATTAAATTTACAGTTTTTCTATTCAAAATCCTCTTCGGCTGGATTACCGTATTTCGACTTAGTGAATGCGGTTTATCGCGCATTCCACTATTGCTTCCCAAAATACTTTCCATATTTATCTTGAAGATAATTTAAATTCTATTTCTGAGTTCTGTATATTTGGTCTTTATTTACGTATCTTTCTAGCCATTTCAGATTTCACATGATCAAAATGTCCATCCCTTCAGGTTGTGCAGTAAACTTTTAGTATGTACTTGAGTCCTGTAGCAAAAGAATAACTTATTCTCAAAGATATAAAAAAGTGTGTAAGTCATTTTAAAAGAAGAGCTTAGTCTTCCTCGCTGCTACGTTAATTTGCTTGTTGACAAAAGTTCTGATTATGGATATTTTCTAAGATGCAACGGCAACATCCGATCAATATTTGTTTGGTGAAATTTTTTGAGTTTTGTGTTCCTTCTATTACATGGAGTCATAAAAAAATCAGTTCGTTATTATAAAGAGCGTAGCGAATACTTGACACATAATCACTGTTGCATGAAAACAATTCTTTTATATTTCAGTATTATGAAATATAGACTCAGTTATTCATAAATTCAGTGAATACATTAGCAAATATGATTTTAAGCCATGTTTTTCCCAGCGTGGGGTTTAAAATGGAAGAACAATGATGAATTGTTTTCTCTTCGAGTTTTTTTTTTTTTTTTTACATGCACCCATTATTGACATTCAGTATTGTGCTCTAACTTTAACAAAAAGACTGAATGATATTTAGAAAAATGATTAACTAAACTCTTCGTGTAGATAAAGGATTCAGCTTTTCTATAGGCACATTTGAAGTATTATAGTACTTTCGGATTATTTATACTGTTATTGAAAACATTGCAGACTGAGTCTGAAAGTACTAAACAATGCCATAGGAAGCATGATTTTATAGGAGACTCGACTAATTTATTCTGAAAAATGTTCCCATTTGTATTTACTTCTAAAAGAAATTAGAACGCATTATATCATTCTACCGATCAGAACTGCTATGAGGTAAAAAAGAACTTTCGATGAATGGAAAAAGGATGAAGATAAAATGGAATATAAAAAACATAGTTTTCGTTTTGAGGAAATTGTTATTTTTACCATCCCAGGACTGATAAGTTAAAAAAGATGAGGGCCTGTACTTTCTTCAAAAGGAGATTAAGCTGAGATCCATGTAGTAAAAATAGTTACAAACATATAACATCCCTGAGATTAGGCAAAATTATAATGTATATAAATACTGTAACATAATGAAAGTGGATAGTGTATATTATTTTTAGAGAGAGAGAAATTATTCTTAGCAAATTATAAATATCTTAGGAACTAGTGGGGTTGATTACCATTAAATTTGGAGCCTCCCATTGTTATAGTGGGCATTTTTGACTGGGCAATGAACCTTGCCTTTGCGTTTGTTTTTCACATTCAATGTGTAATTAGGTACCTCATTCACAGGTCAGAAGGATAATTGCATGCTGGATTTTGGAGGAGCTCGTCCATACGCGCCCTGTCCGAAAATAAGTGCTGATCACGCAGCTCGTGTGTCCTGCACGCCCTACCCGAGTTCTGCGACGACAGAACAGTGCATTACATTTGTACATAAAAAAAAAAAAAAATATGCGTAACATATTTTTTCTTTTGGGTTGAACGTCGAATGGAAGTCGTTGGTTCGTATTGTCGAGCGTTCGAGTCACAGAGGTAACAAACCTTTTATCATTTATAATTCCCCCTCGGGGATATTCCCGAAATAGCGCGAGTTGGATAGTAAACGACATTTGTAGCTTAATGTTCATACATACACACACACACATAAAAATATACATATATATATATATATATATATATATATATACATATATATATATATATATATATATATATATATATATCTTATACTATATATATATATATATATATATATATATATACATATATATATATATATATATATATATATATATATATATATATATATATATATATATATATATATATACATATATATATATATATATATATATATATATATATATATATATATATATATATATATATATATATATACTATATATATATATATAGTGAAGAGAGAAGGCAGTTGCTGTTAACCAGTGGTAGAGGACTAGGGCTGAAAATTGTACAAAGTACACAATGAATTTCTTTATTAGCTACGTTTGAGGCCATGTCTCATTCTCAAAGTTGGAATAATACATAAAACTTTAATCATCAAAATCAGACTCGGGCTTAAAACTACAACCAAAATGGAGTAGAAAGTTGTAAGAGCAAATAAAAAAAAAAGGAGAAAAATTTTACCACTTGGACGTAATACAAACTCACGTCAGGGAGAACTGGGAGGTGGTTTGGTTTTTCAATTTGGTATTAGTCGTTTTATAAACAGTGATTCAAAGAAAGGATGTGGAAGAATGGGAAAATCTGGAAAATATTTGAAAACGTTTCCGTTCATTTTCATTTTTATAGCTTTGGGCATGTTCTCGAATATTTAAGAACTCCCAATTTGGTAATTTGACTCCAGTTCTATGATTACCTGTGGCAATCAATTCGAAGTACAACCACAAAATTAGCCCTCTTATCATTCCACGCATCGTTTATTTGTTTTCTTGCTCCGGATTTAGACAGGGGCGACACGTGGGGACCTTACGACGCCTGCTGAATGTTCGAATCGATTATCATAATTGAGTTAGTTATAGAAAGGGACTCAAATCATCTAATCCTGACTTCTCACATATTCGAGAACATGCCCAAAGATGTAAAACTGAAATTGAATACAAACATTTTAAAATACTATGCAAAGCTTCCTATTCTTCATTTTCTATCTTTGAATTGCTATTTATGAAACTATTAGTACCAACGCTGAATAACCAAACCACCTCCATAACCCTCACTGACGTGAGTTTACCCTGCCCTGAAATTGTTTATATCAACTCAGCTCTTACACTTTCTCTCTCTTTTCTTTTTATTTTCCTCCGGTAACTCTGTATCTTATTTTGGTTGTAATTTTAAGCCTCATTATGTTCTATAATCTTAATTTAATGCAGTATTCCAGATTTCAGAATGAAACGGTGTTTTGAAACTTTAGCTAATAAAGAAATATGGTTAATGTGGACGTGTTCCATTGCCCTTGGGCCCGTGTCCCTTGACTGACAGGAACTGCCTTACCTCTTCACCGTGATGTGGAATAAGTGGTGGCCGGTTGTCTGGTTCCTTCACTTGATGCTTCGTGTGCATCTGGCTATCTTGTTCCTGTTCTCACCGTGATTGAAATTTTCATCATTTCGTGTACGACCGCTGTTCTCCTGCAGCATCGAACTTTTGCAAAGGGCGGCGGCAGTTCTCTTCAAGTGACCTGTCGTCGTGCGAAAAAGCCACGCTGGTTCTCGACTTTCCGCATTACTGTAAAGTGCATCATAGCATCCCAAATTTTATCTTATTTAAATTGCATAACATACCACTGCATTATACTCCATTTAGCTATGAGGCTTGGATGTGGAAATAAATAAGAAAAACAAATTAATTAAGAAATCTACTATTTATCATGTTATACCTAAAAATTAAATTTTGTAGACTTTGTATTTAATAAAGTATTTTGCCTTCGTTTCCAGTAGTCGACAGCACTCACAGAGAAAATGATGTAATATTGGTATTTGTATTTTAAACTTCAAAACGATAGTAAAACCTTTTAACTTCTCCGCCCCACAAACTGTCTCGAAGTAGCTTCTTGTTGTCATTTGATCTAGATTGCTGTTTACCCTTTTAAACCTTCTTATTGCAGGGTTTTGGAATTAATTATTTTCAGGACTTGTAAACTCTCAACTTATTTCCAAAGCAGAAAAATTCTGTTCTCATGTATATCAACTTGCACATGAATTGTTTAATAATCTAACCACAAAATGGAATTTTTTTACGAAAGAGAATCTACAAGTTCTGGAAAATCCAAGTAAAAATGAAAATATATTTATAACGAAACCTGATAAATGTAAAAATGTGGTGTTGATGCATTGAACTGAGTATTTATATAAGGTTGAACTATTGTAAGTGGTGAATCAAAATTTAAATGATTAGGTGACCTTAATTTCCCTACACTCTTGCGAACTGAGGAGAACGTTAATAATTTTTTTTAAATAGTACCTGCCCAGAAGGTTATTGGTTAGATACTTAATCATTGTTTGTTAAGCGCAGGTGCGTTATATGGTTTACTTAGGTACATAAACCCTAAACACCTATTTGCCATTTCAACTACGTATGGTACCAAATCATAAATTAGGAAAATTTTAAGTTCTTTTGTTACCTAATTTTACCAATAATAATTATTCTGTACAGATCTCCGAGCAATTTAAGAACAGAATGTAATACAGGACTGATTTGTACATGGATAATCTGGATATTGAATCTTGATTCACCAATGTCCCTGTGGAGGAGACAACTGAGAAAATTTTAAGCAGCATTGTTCTCAAACAAAGGTTTTAATTATGATAATTTTAAGGAGGACACTGCCTTATTTTTTTGGGGAGAGTTATTTGTATTGTCAGAAGCTGAGTGAATGGCAGTGGGGTCCCTACTCGCCCCGACCCTTGCCTATATTTTTACGTATTAGGTAGAGGAGAAGTTTCTGGACAATTGCCCCCTGGCCATCTTTCCTCTTTTATTGTAGATATGTCTACGAGCACCCCCTCCCCCCCCCTTTTTTTTTTGGCTTTTTAGAGACAGAGAAAGGGCTGATACGTTTCTTCAGTATGCTAATACAGCACACCCAAATATTGCGTTTACTATTGGGGATGCAAATGACAACAATTTGCCCTTTTTAGTTACTCGAGACACTCGAGAAATCAACCGTTTTAATTCACCAGTATTTCCGACCAAGGGTTGGATTTTTATAGTTATTGTTGTTTTAATTTTAAATTAAATTCGCTGGTTACTGTCTTATTGCTGTCTTACACATGGCTTTTGCTTTACTTCCAGACAGTCTGGACTTAATAACAAGTAATTTATTGATACAAGTATTTTCAACAACTGTTGCCTTCAGACTATTTCTTTATATTTAAACAAATCTCTGATTAATAAATTAATACAGGCTACAGATACATACACTTCCTACAGTGATGTGATAAATATATTATTTTGAACCGCCTAATTCAACAATACGCCTATTGGTATAAATCGATCCCAGTTAATCATACTCAACAATTAAAACGTGATTTAAGCACTAAGATATTAGTCTCTTATGACTTCAAGCATCGTTTTATTCATTTATTTATTGTTATTTATTTTTTGCCTCCACACCGCCTGTTGGAAGCTCAATTAATTGTCATGGGGTTTAGTTACAGAACTTTAGTAAAATTATCTAATCCGAACTTCTCAAATATTCGAGAACATAAAGGTGTAAAACTGAAATTGAATGAAACCATTTTTAAATTATAATAAAGATTTCAGTTCCTCAGTTCATATCTTTTGAATTACGGTTTGTTAAACTTTCAGTATATATATATATATATATATATATATATATATATATATATATATATATATATATATATATATATATATATATATATATATATATATATATATATATCTTATAACTCTAACTATATATATATGTATATATATATATATATATACTCTATATATATATATATATATATATATATATATATATATACTGCTCTTTCTCTATATATATATATATATATGTATATAAGAGTAGGCGACGGCCAGTGGCACACGTCAGCATCAGGGATTAAGTTTTCGGACTGGCTGTAAGGCCTCAATCCAGGCATTCAAAGATAAAAACCATTCAAAATTTAAAACATATATTGATAGAAATGATTTCTGTATCATGGGCTAAAACAACCAATGCATAGGAACTGCCTATCCTGGAATCGTATTTATGAAACAACTAGTTCCCCGGTTAAATACCCAGACCTACTCCACTCAGCTCTACCTGAGTTAACTTTTATTTATGCATTCTGTCTTCTGCCTTCTTGGTATAAGGTTGGTTAGCAGTCTTTGATTTTGCTTTTATGTCTTTTTTTTTATCTTGTATTCTAACTGTGCTGTATTTTATGAATTTTATTGATTTTTAGAGCAATTTTTAAAGTAATTTTATTCATTATTTAACAGATTCCCTGATGATGTCATAAAGTTATTTATTGCGAAACGTTGGAAATAAAGAATTATGCAAGTTAGTATGTTTCCATGGTCACCTTTTTTATAGTGTATATATATATATATATATATATATATATATATATATATATATATATATATATATATATATATATATATATATATATATATATATATATATATATATATGTGTGTGTGTGTGTGTGTGTGTGTGTGTGTGTGTGTGTGTGTGTGTGTGTATAAAAATGGATGCATTTATGTGTGTGTGCATGTATGTTCCACATACACTCTGAAACACATTAAGCAATTTCAGCAAACTTGGTATACATGTGACACCATCTGAGAAAGAACACTGTGGGGGTCAGACATCACTGTGGCACAAAGGGGCAGTGTGGGAAGAAGAAGAGGGTGCAAAGGGGTGAAATCATAAAAATAACACAGGTGGAAGAGTGTCCTAAAAATGACGAAAACAGTGAATATTGAGCGTCTAATTCATAGTTTTCAAGGTTGCTGAGATGAATGGTGATGCTCCCAATGCCCTTTAAGTCCAAATTCAGCCCCAAAAGGGAGGGGGTTGAGAAGGAGGTGACGTGTAAAAACAACCTAAAATGATAGATATTAATGTCTAATCCACAGTTTTTGAGATCGTTAAGATGAATAGTGACACTCCCGATGCCCTTCAGGTTCAAGTTCAGCCCCAATAGGAATAGGGGTTGAGAAGGGGTGGGAATGAGACGACATGTGAAAATAACCGAAAACGACAGATATTAATTTTTAATTCATAGTTTTTGAGGTTGCTGAGATAAATAGTGATGCTCCTGTGCCCTTTAAGTCATAGTTCAGCTCTGATAGGAAGTGGGGTGAGAAGGGGTGGGAAGGAGGCTAAATGTACAAGTAACCGAAAACTAAAGATAATAGTGTCTAATTCGTAGTTTTTGAGGTCGCTGAGATGAATAGAGACACTTCTGATGCCCTTCAAGTTCAAGTTCAACCCCGATAGAAGGGGGGTGAGAGGTGGTGAAATATGATATATCAAATGTAACTGAAGCAATTATCTCAACAGGAAAGGGAGAGAGTGAGAGAGAGAGAGGAGAGGGGGTGTTAGGAGAGAGAGAGAGAGAGAGAGAGAGAGAGAGAGGAGAGGGAATTCATCAGTTTTTTCTTTGAGAGTTTTCTGGACAATGATGGGTTGGTCAACTATATATATATATATATATATATATATATATATATATATATATATATATATATATATATATATATATATATATATATATATATATAATATATATATATATATATATATATATATATATATATATATATATATATATATATATATATATATATATATATAACACCTGCTGAACATTACTTTCCCTAACAGCTAAAGTGAAGAAGAATAGTAGTACTATACCATCTCGTAAGAAATCTTGAAAGGAAAAAGATCAAAAGAGAAAAGAGACGGAATATAACCGTCCGGTTATTTTTTCCTCTTCATAATCCTGGTTCCTTTTTGTTTTTTTAAGCTATTTATCATTCTCAATGAATTTCTTGATAAATAGAAAAAACATGTCAAGTAGGTTTTAAAATGAAAGTTAAAA
The DNA here is from genome assembly GCF_040412425.1 of Macrobrachium rosenbergii. Taxonomy (NCBI): domain Eukaryota; kingdom Metazoa; phylum Arthropoda; class Malacostraca; order Decapoda; family Palaemonidae; genus Macrobrachium; species Macrobrachium rosenbergii. Next base: position 11,621,036 of record NC_089764.1, read on the forward strand.
AACATCATTTTAGAATGTTTATTTTGAACGTCATAGAACGCCATAAAAGCTATTATACTATCTAATTTTCTAAAATTTCCTTCAATATTTTTGCAACAAGAGTAAAGAAAGAAATAACTACATCATTTATACTAAAAAGAAATGTCTCATGAGTATATGACCATCCTTACACTCGTGACGTGTGAAAATGGATGCAGAATTATTGATCTTAGTTTTCATACAAGTTGATGACCTTGCGTTCCATAAATATCAAGCTTCCCATACCTATTACAGACAATTCTGGGTTCAGAGTCAGGCTTGAGAATGACGAAACATCACCACAATAAGGAATCGTTAAAATTTAGTCTCTCGTAATAGTAGAGAAATTAATTTCAAGCTTCTGTTAGAAAAAAGTACACTTACGTGTTTGTTACAATAATACAAGTATATTATGTCGTTGCATGTTGAACATCTTCAGTAGACCATAGTGTTTTTCTATACAAAAAGATTAATATCCCTCTTAACACTTCATGTTAATCGCTATTTGTGTTCATTTAGGTAACTCATACTTTTTATTGATGTCAAAATTTATAAAAGAAGGTTAAACGAACTATCTTCGCCAGTTTAGTTTTTTATTCTATATTGAGGTTTAGGAGGTATGTTTTCCAAAACTCCATGTATGATGAATATTTAGTTGATAATATCACACGGGATAGCAAACTAAGAAACATTTTATAGTAGTTTCAGAAGCACAATATTAAAATGTAAAAAGAAGACGAAATATATCTAGCCTCAGTTCATTTATTTTAGTGATCTATTGCTTTGCCTTTGCATATCTGAAAATAAAAATATCTAAGTGGTCTTCCATTTGGTGCTCTGAAAGTTCGTCGACGGAGCTTGCGAAGAACGAATGCTTCATCCAACGGACGATTCGTCGACAAACTTTGTTTTCAAGTTATTAATTAAAGAGATTGGTAAGGTAAAAGCCATGAGTACTGCCAGCAGTATTTTGGGACTTTGATGGTGTCCAGCTTAGAGGCCAAGTTATAATTACTTTGGTAAATACTGAACGCCCTCAGTTTGGTGTCAAGATATGGAATGCTGGAGAGAGGACCTTAGCAGGAAAACTTCGCACGAATAATCTTATAGAAGGTAGAGGGACATTGTTGCAACTACGACCGTCAAGTCATCCAAACACACTCACCTAATTACAAAACCCCAAAACAGAGCAAAAAAAAAAACAAAAAAAAGAAAGTTATATATGTACAGGAGGCTTGAAATTGGTATTGTGTAAAGAAATAGTAAAAAGAATATATAGTATGAAGTGATACCAAATAAAAATTTTTGAATTTTATGAAGGGTTAGATAGATCCATTACCTTAAATCGATGCCACATTTTCCCAGAATCCCTTTTGACCTAGAATAAATACACATCATTTTCAGTGAAGTCAGGTTCTGTCCACTCCAGGAGTTCTGTAAAGTCAAAAGAACCTTTTAAGAAAATGAACGTTATTCTTACATGAAACAAAAAGAGTTGCAAATGAAATTAGTAAAAGTAAATTAAGGTAAGAACATGAAAAAATCGAATTTAAAAACGAATTCAAAAGTCTCTACTTATGTTAAGTGTTACTAAAAACATATTTGCAACTGTTAACGAAGGAATAAACAGCGTTAGAAGAATATGAAAACTTAAATAGCCTGCAATAAATTAATGATTTTACCTTGTAAAGCACGAAGTCAGAAATATTGTATACATACGATGAGTTTCTTAAAAAAAAAAAAAAGAAAAATCTCGTGAAACTGACTCATGTTGATAAGTTCTTTGAAGGAAACGTCCGCCTGGTGGAACTTCCATTCGATGAACAAAACATTCATTTACAAAAAAAACCCGTCGGTGAAATGTCTGGCCTTTGATGTTTCAGGCCTGTCCTAGATTTTTATTTTTATTTTTTACGGTTACCAATCGCCATATTTTCAAAACTACGAGAAAATGCATGGAAAATTTTTTTGTATTTGTGGACGATATTGTGTAGACGATTTATTTAAAACCCCACGAATGACGGTTGAAATCTTCTATTTTGAATCTAATCTTCTTTTCCAAATATTCCATTGAATAAACGTAAATTTGCAAAGGATTTATAGTAGGTGAAGTTAAAGTGTTAATTTTTGCTTCACCAGCAATTTTCAGCATTTCTAAAGCTACAGAAACTTTTCAAAAGAAGGTTTTATTTTTGTTCAGATAATGTTGACATAAAAAAAAAATAAATACATATTTGCCTGATAGTTGATAAAGTCACTGAAAGGTTCCACAAATCTTGCCGAATAAACAATCGTCAGCGGCAAAATGTAATTTTCCTCATTGGTGTCGATCCATCATAAGCGAGATAGCTATCTATCTATGTTATTATATAGTCTCCTCCCACTTCGCGTCGAACCATCGTGCTGGAAAACATAAGCACCTATGTTGCGTGTCACTTTTCTACCGTAATATTTTTCTCTTGCCGCTTCTCATATTAATATATATAAAAAAAGTCCTGGAATTCGCATTATCGTCATTACCTATATGATGAGAACTTCAATACATAATGTACAAATTCCTATAATCAGATTTTTTTTTTATGTTTATTAAGGAAAATGTAAATAAAATGGCCTCCAATTCTTAGATATTGCACCTCAGTCATGCAAACACAACCTACGAAGTATTTCAATTCCAAGTATGCATTAGGGAAACGCTTGAGACTCACTGAGCAGAAAATTTCTGTTAATGAAATTCCTCTTTTGATCATTTGCTACTTTTTATAAGGTACATATCACTATTACCGAGCGGATAAATTATAAGTCTTCCGTAATTTTGATTACATCACCAGACAGCTTTCCAAAAACGGAACTTTGACCTTTGCAATGCAAGATTGACAGACATTACCAGCACGATATTCGCTGGGGGTAGAGTGTGTGGTCATTCACCTGAGGAAAAAAATATTGTGCACGTTTAGTGCTGTCGTAAAAAACGTGAATGAGGTGAAAAATAATTAGTTAGTGTCCCTAGAATGCTTAACTTTGCTGGAGTTACATTTTAGACTGAGTGATTGCTCAAATAATCCAGTGATTAATTAATAACATAGTTATTGATATCTGAGCAAAACAATGAACCGTTGTAACATGAACATCCCATTCTAATACGTCTTATAAAGTATGAATTCAAATTAATACTAAATTCATTAACAATGTGACTGAATAAAAATATATGACCCTATGATGTTAGTTTATGAAATTGATGATAGGTGAACTTTTTAAAAACAACCAAAATTTCCCTATCAAACTTAACCGAAAACATACGTCCTATTAAAATGTCACAAACGAAGAACAAGCTGATGAATATTCAGGAAATCCGATGCCTCTGGTTCATATGAACAGAGAACTGAAGGATGGGTTTAAGCAGATAATAATAGACAAATTTGTCACTGAGAATCACTAAACTCTAATCCTTGAATCGTTTGTACAGGGCTTTCATCATATAATCAATTGGTCAAAGATCACATGTATAATATTTTAGTGTATGTTGATCATAAATTTGAACAAATTCCTATTCATTGCTTTCATTTTTCTCTTTATGCGTGGATGGGAAAAATTCTTATAATATTGTGTGCTTCCGTGCGTTTCTGAATTACAAAAATGCCAACTACATTTAAATCGCTAAAATTATAAGTACTTCCAGCTAGAGTTGGCATTAGAGATAATTATGTTAACGATAATAATGAAGGAAATAGCAATAATAAATATGATAAGTATCTAATAGTGACTCTGAACAAGTTCTTTTGAAAACAGCCGGAGTCAAGGGTGTAAAAAGAGAACAATCGGCGTATATGAATTACATGACATTCACAATGGCAATGGTAATAGAGCCTCGGTGGCTCAGTCGGTAGAGCAGCGGCCTAGGACTTCGTAGAGGTCCGTGGCGCGGGTTCAAATCCGCAGCCGACTGGTCAGTGAAGGCGGACACTTTGCTATCGTGTAGACACGGGATTACGTATGTAATCAACGGATAGGTTGCTGAAAAACAAATGGTGCTGAACTACTACACACATAACAAAGCCATTCCAACATCTTCTAAAAACATAAACACCTCACACGTCTCGAACTGTCGACCTACCCGCCCAGTTCTCCTCACTGCTTGGGAGAAAGGGCGCTGAGGATTGGCGTCACGTACACATCGTTACCAAGGGTATAAGTGATGTCAGGCAGGGCAGCCGATCGAGGCTACCGCCTACCCCAACGCCAAATCAAAGTCCTTCGTAAAGAAGGCATCGTGCTTACCCCATATAGAAAATGGGAAAAAAAGCACGTTAAAACGAAGAAAAAAAAAACAATGTTAGTGCTAATGAGGACAATGAAGTTAGTTACCAAAAAGCCGCAATACAGCCGCAATACAGCCGTTTAATGAGAAGTCTAAAAATAAATAAGACCTGAGAATTATTTTATAAATGAAATGGAACCTAGTTTGAGCGAGCATCAAGCAAGTGAAGTCATACCCAGGGCTGTGGAGAAGATTCGACAGAACTGCAATTCAGTGGTTACCGAACAGCGCAAGAAAAACTGTCAAACTTGGCTTGTCAGTCCCAAATAAAGACCACAGATGATGTAATCCAGTCAAGCAAAGGGAAGGAAGGAATAATTGGTTATTCCAGCATTTTGTTTCAGTAGAACTGCCCATTACACATGCACAAATAAGGTTTTATTGAAGGTTGAAAATAGGAGGCAGAGGCCAAGGACTGCTCACTGCTCTTTTCTCTTACATATAATGCACCTAGATACCAGATATACACCACCCACGTCATCAGATCCCAAACGCTTTCTCTGACATATGCACTCCCCAAAGCCCCCTGTCGTTATGTCACAGGGAAAGTAAGAATCTTAGATCATCTTTAAAGTAAAACCTTCCTAAACAAAGAATTGAAATAAATGAAAATCAAGCAGAAAGGTACTACGGTATGGGATACACACAGTATCTAATAGTGATTAGAGCTTTATTCTTGGGTAACTTTTTTTAAGTCCTTTACGATGTAACTTGCACTGATATAAAAGCTCAAAACCGAATCAGTTTCTCAGAACTGTGTTCATTACTATGATGCCACTCTGTCATTCTTCTTTACAGGCGAACTTTCCTTTGCACGAAGTGTTTTATTGTTATCAAGATACATTACGCTGACAGGCCTGATGATATCTCTACATCCTTCGTTACAAAGAGAGAGATTGAAGCAAAGGAATGACAATGCAACACTGATATCACAAAATTCCAGTAGTAAACAGGGCCTTCTCAGTTTACCAGCCAATAGGAAAATTGCGTAGAAATGAAGTGCAATGCACATAAATTAATTTTGTCGTATACACACATTTTGTCTTAATAAATTCAAATAGAGAAAGCATATGAAGTGAATGCAGTACTGTTCATATTCAGCACCGATCTTATAGGTGCTCTTGTGAAGAATATATTAACAACAGCTTCTGAGTGTTGACTGCACCCAGAAAAAACATCAGAATGCTGGAAAGTGTTGCACCAGCTCGACGTTATATACGGTATGTAGAAACTTGCTTGCAACGAAAGAAGGTATCGTGCATTATCAGAAACAACATTTGCCGTTCAGGTTTTAATAACACCTCTGCCGTCACGCGTAGGCGAAAGGTCCCTGCAGTGGTAGAGTGGAAATGAATCTCATAGTAGCATAATTCTGCAGGAACAAAACTTACTGCCACAAACATTACAATATCCCCACGGTCGCCAAAACAAGACATCTTCAGTTCGGTCTTTAACGAAACAATAAACCACTACTCTGGAAAAACCATACACTACAAGCATACACAAAGCCGATCCTAAAGCAAGCATTAGCAGTAACATATTAAGAGAAAAGCAAAATTACTGTAAACCAGCAAAATTGTATACGGATAATACAAGACACATCACTGAAATGTGTTTATAGTGTAACATCATGAGATATAGAATACGCCCTCTCTCCCTCACTCTCCTCTCATGATGAATATAAGCAAGTTGATAGAGACTATTGTGGTATGTTTATACGAATCAATGATACCTTAAGCACAGTGATTATAAAAACAAACACTAACTTCCAATAAAATAAGAATAATACTCAAATGATACTCATAAAGTACAAAACTCAATGGAAAAACAGAAAAATATTTCCTTATAACAAACACAATAAAAGATCATTACAGAGCCATTTTACAACACTTTGGTAAACACAAAATATACTCTGACACTGAAACACGCTCGATTCATAGCAAAAGTATTCATAACTCGTTGGCAATGGATACTTAGACTAATGACATGATCTGTTGTTCTCACCATTACGCACGCTTTTCCGAGCATTCGGATATTTCAGCTACCCAGCGAATCGACCGAGCACAATTCAGCACTGAGGGACAACACACATTTTAAACAGTCCATATCTTCGTCATACACAACAGTGGTGTACACCTCTTCAGACCTAGACATCAAAACCGAAGCTCTATAATTAGACAATTTAGGAACTGCTGAGCCGTCAAACATAGTAGGGAAAGGATGTATACATAGGATTCAATTGAACCCTTTGGGTGGAATGGGACAGAGATCATCATAATTATACCACCTTCACCTTTAAGTGTTATGTAAACTACGACAGTGTTTCAATCTATGAAAGTCAATCATAGGTTTCCAACCCATCCTATGATGTGCATTTTCTGCTATTCTAATTAAATCTTTAATGGCTAAGCAAATGAGGTAATAATATTCCTTTAACAGCTAATGCGATTGCATCAACGTAATCCTTTGTCTTATCTTCAAAGGATAATGACTCAATATAATCCTTTGTCTTGTCTTCAGAGGATAAGATCATGTCATACATTCGAGAGACTTTCATACGCCCATAAGATAGAGATGTGACCAATAATTGAGCGACCCCTGTATCTTGTAATACATCCATTGCATCACGTAGTTTTGTCTGAGAAATGTAATTATAGTCACAAATTCCTATGGAGCTGTGGCCTGACCAGGTACTCTTCATGTTCAAGTTTATCAATTCCTGCTTTGTGACTCTAATCTCTTTAGCAAATTAGCAATGCACTAAAACCTGTTCCCAACCACCAGAATCAGTCTAGTCCATAAACCTGCAAACTAAAAACTAAATTTCTCCTTTCTACCAACTCAAAAAGAAGTGATTACTGTAAAACATCTGCCACCTTGACTGTCGTGTCATTCATCTTAGCCTGAAGCGTATGGAAAATGTTCTTCGCCATGGGATATGGCTGTGTGATTGATCTTATTACTGGGAACACATTTTTCTTGAACAGCATTGTTTTTAATTTATCACTACCAGCGCTGGTCAACTGCGCATGTGTTTTCTCTGCTGGGTAGTCATGGAAAAGCAGGTGGTGCATCTTGATATCCATTACATTCTTTGGACTCCCAGTGTCAAAAAATAAAGTAAGGTTGTTATGCTTGTTAACTGCTGTGAGAACAGGCCGGCCATCTATATTATTATCAGTGAAAGTTATCATACTGGAAACATCATTAATAAGAGATGTACGAACAGGCTCAAAATGTTCTTCAAGTTTGGTACAATAATCAGTTAATACTGAAAACCTATGTTATAACTCCAAACTTGAGTCTGTTAAGAAAGGCTTACCATTAAAATAGTTTGTTACAACTGTTTTGTCCCCTGTGCACTGATAATTCTGATTATTTAAGAACAGCCCTTGTTCTTTACGTAGCGCTAATTGTGGGTTTGCTGATGGGAGTTTTGGGTATCACTCATTTCACCTTGATGAATTCTGGAAAACCTCTCACTCTGAAATTTACTATTAGTAGTATATATTTACGATCATGAAAATGTTTATCGCTCGCATTTGTATGAGTAATGGGATTGTTTGTTTGATTTGTTTCACTGGATTGCCTGAATTATTACCCATTGCATGTTGAGCCTAGATATACAATTGTAAAAAAACTATGTGACGCCGTGTGATGTATAGAACGGAATTTAGCTCTACAATTGTATATCTAGGCTCAACATGCAATGGGTAATAATTCAGGCAATCCAGTGAAACAAATCAAACAAACAATCCCATTACTCATACAAATGCGAGCGATAAACATTTTCATGATCGTAAATATATACTACTAATAGTAAATTTCAGAGTGAGAGGTTTTCCCAGAATTATCAAGGTGAAATGAGTGATACCCAAAACTCCCATCAGCAAACCCACAAGTTAGCGCTACGTAAGAACAAGGGCTGTTCTTAAATAATCAGAATTATCAGTGCACAGGGGACAAAACAGTTGTAACAAACTATTTTAATGGTAAGCCTTTCTTAACAGATTCAAGTTTGGAGTTATAACATAGGTTTTCAGTATTAACTGATTATTGTACCAAACTTGAAGAACATTTTGAGCCTGTTCGTACATCTCTTATTAATGATGTTTCAGTATGATAACTTTCACTGATAATAATATAGATGGCCAAGCCTGTTCACAGCAGTTAACAAGCATAACAACCTTACTTTATTTTTTTGACACTGGAGTCAAAGAATGTAATGGATATCAAGATGCACCACCTGCTTTTCCATGACTACCCAGCGGAAAACACATGCGCAATTGACCAGCTGGTAGTGATAAATTAAAAACAATGCTGTTCAAGAAAATGTGTTCCCAGTAATGGATCAATCACAGCCATATCCCATGGCGAAGAACATTTTCCATACGCTTCAAGGCTAAGATGAATGACACGACAGTCAAGGTGGCAGATGTTTTACAGTAATCACTTCCTTTTGAGTTGGTAGAAAGGAGAAATTTATTTTTGTTTGCAGGTTTAAGTGGACTAGACTGATTCTGCTGGTTGGAACAGGTTTTAGTATTGCTAATTTGCTAAAGATTAGAGCTCACAAAGCAGGAATTGATAAACTTGAACATGAAGAGTACCTGGTCAGGCCACAGCTCCATAGGGAATTTGTGACTATAAGTCACATTTCAGACAAACTACGTGATGCAATGGATGTATTACAAGATACAGGGGTCGCTCAATTATTGGTCACATCTCTATCTTATGGGCGTATGAAAGTCTCTCGAATGTATGACATGATCTTATCCTCTGAAGGTAAAGACACAGGATTACATTGAGGCATTATGCTTTGAAGATAAGACAAAGGATTACGTTGATGCAATCGCATTAGCTGTTAAAGGAATATTATTACCTCATTTGCTAGCCACTAAAGATTTAATTAGAATAGCAGAAAATGCACATCATAGGATGGGTTGGAAACCTATGATTGACTTTCATAGATTGAAACACTGTCGTAGTTTACATAACACTTAAAGGTGAAGGTGGTATAATTATGATGATCTCTGTCCCATTCACCCAAAGGGTTCAATTCAGATCTATGTATACATCCTTTCCTACACTATGTTTGACAGCTCAGCAGTTCCCCAGTGTCTAATTATAGGCTTCGGTTTTGATGTCTAGGTCTGAAGGTGTACACCACTGTTGTGTGCCGAGCAGATATGGACTGTTTTAAAATGTGTGTTGTCCCTCAATTGCTGAATTGCTCCGGTCGATTCGCTGGGTAATGAAATATCCGAATACTCCGGAAAAGCGTGCGTAATGGTAGGGTACAACAGATCCATGTCGTTAGTCTAGTATCCATTGCCAACGAGTTATGAATGCTTTTGCTATGAATCGAAGCGTGTTTCAGTGTCAGAGTATATTTTGTGTTTGCAAAAGTGTTGTAAAATGGCTCTGTAATGATCTTTTATTGTGTTTGTTATAGGAAATATTTTCTGTTTTTCAGGTTTTGTACTTTATGAGTATCATTTAATTATTATTCTTATTTTATTGGAAGTTAGTGTTTGTTTTATAATCACTGTGCTTAGGTATCATTGATTCATTATAAACATACCACCATAGTCTGTATCAACTTGCTTGTATTCATTTATTGCTTAGGTTAATGGTTTGCCAGTCATTATTATTCTATATCCTCCATGATGTTGCTAATCATTATAAACACATTTCAGTGATGTGTCTTGTATTATCCGTAGTATACAATTTTGCTGGTTTACAGTAATTTTGCTTTTCTCTTAATATGTTACTGCTAATGTTTGCTTTAGGATCGGCTTTGTGTATGCTTGTGCGTATGGTTTGTGAGTAGTGGTTTATTGTTTCGTTAAAGACCGAACTGAAGATGTCTTGTTTGGCGACCGTGGGGATATTGTGTTTGTGGCAGTAAGTTTGTTCCTGCAAATTATGCTACTGAATTCATTTCACTCTACCCTGCAGGGACCTTTCATACGCTTGTGACGGCTGAAGTGTTAAAACCTGAACGGCAAATGTTGTTTCTGACAATGCACGATACCTTCTTTCGTTGCAAGCAAGTTTCTACATACTCGTATATAGCACGTCGAGCTGGTGCAACACTTTCCCAGCATTCTGATGTTTTTCTGGGTGCAGTCAACACTCAGAAGCTGTTGTTAATATATTCTCACAAGAGCACCTATAAGATCGGTGCTGGAATATGAACAGTACTGCATTCACTTCATATGCTTTCTCTATTTGAATTTATTAAGACAAAATGTGTGTATACGACAAAATTAATTTATGTGCATTGCAATTCATTTTTACGCAATTTTCCTATTGGCTGGTAAACTGAAAGAAGGCCCCCTGTTTACTACTTTCGGAATTTTGTGATATCAAGTGTTGCATTGTCATTCCCTTTGCTTCACCCTCTTTTGGTAACGAAGGATGTAGAGATATCATCGAAGCCTGTCAGTGTAATGTATCTTGGATAACAATAAAACACTTCGTGCAAAGGAAAGTCTGCTCTAAAGAAGAATGACAGAGTGGCATCATAGTAATGAACACGTTCTGAGAAACTGATTCTAGTTTAGATCTTTTATATCAGTGCAAGTTACATCGTAAAGGACTTAAAAAAAGTTACCCAAGAATAAAGCTCTAATCACTATTAGATACTGCGGTGTATCCCAGTTACCGTAGTACCTTCGCTTTGATTTTCATTTATTTCAATTCTTTGTTTAGGGAAGCGTTTTACTTTAAAGATGATCTAAGATTCTTACTTTCCCTGTGACATAACGACTGAGGGGGCTTTGAAGTGCATATGTCAGAAAGCTTTTGGGATCTGATGACGTGGAGTGAGTGTATATCTGGTATCTAGGTGCATTATATACTTAAGAAAAGGCAGTGAGCAGTCCTTGGCCTCTGCCTCCTATTTTCAACCTTCAATAAAACCTTTATTTGTGCATGTGTAATGTAAGTGCCCTACTGAAACAATGCTGGAATAACCAATTCATTCCTTCCTTTCCTTTGCTTGACTGATTACATCATCTGTGGTTCTATTTGGGACTGACAAGTTTCTCAAGTTTGACAGTTTTTCTTGCTGGTCGGTAACCACTGAATTGCAGTTCTGTCAGATATTCTCCACAGCCCTGGGTGTAACCACTTGCTTGATGCTCGCTCAAACTAGTTTCCATTTCATTTATAAATAATTCCTAGGTCTTATTTATTTTTAGACTTCTCATTAAACAGCGTATTGCGGCTGTATTGCGGCTTTGGTAGCTTCAACTTCATTGTCCTCATTAGCACTAACATTGTTTTTTCTTCGTTTTAACGTGCTTTTTCCCATTTTCTATATGGAACAAGCGATGCCTTCTTTGAGGACTTTGATTTGGCGTTGGGGTAGGCCGTAGCCTCGATCAGCTGCCCTGCCTGACATCACTTAGACCCCGGTAACGATGTGTACGTGTATCGTGCCAATCCCCAGCTCCCTTTCTCCCAAGCAGCGAGGAGAACTGGGCGGGTAGGTCGACAGTTCGAGACGTGTGAGGTGTCTGTTATGTTTTTAGAAGATGTTGGAGTGGCTTTGTTTATGTGTATTAGTCTGTAACACCCATTTGCTTTTCAGCAAACCTATCCGTTGATTACATACGTAATCCGGGGTGTCTACGGATGACAAAGTGTCGCCTTCTGACCAGTCGGCTGCCAGTTTGAACCCGCGCCACGGACCTCACGAAGTCCTAGGCCGCTGCTCTAGGCGAGCCACCGAGGCTCTATTACCAGTGCCATTGTGAATGTCATGTAATTCATATACGCCGATTGTTCTCTTTTTACACCCTTGACTCCGGCTGTTTTCAAGAACTTGTTCAGAGTCACTATTAGATACTTATCATATTTATTATTGTTTATTTCTTCATTATTATCGTTAACATAATTAATTTCTAATGCCAACTCTTAGCTGGAAGTACTTATAATTCTTAGCGATTTAAATGTAGTTGGCATTTTTGTAATTCAGAAACGCACGGAAGCACACAATATTATAAGAATTTTTTCCATCCACGCATAAGAAAAAATGAAAGCAATGGACGAGGAATTTGTTCAAAATTTATGATCAACATACACTAAAATATTATACATGTGATCTTTGACCAATTGATTATATGATGAAAGCCTATACAAACGATTCAGAGTTAGGTTTAGTGATTCTCAGTGACAAATTTGTCTATTATTATCTGCTTAAACCCATCCTTCAGTTCTCTGTTCATATAAGACAGAGGCATCGGATTTCCTAGTGTTCATCAGCTTGTTCTTCGTTGTGACATTTTAATAGGCAATATGTTTTTCGGTTAAGTTGATAGGGAAATTTTGGATTTGTTTTTAAAGAAGTTCACCTATCATCAATTTCATAAACTAACATCATAGGGTCATATATCTTTATTCAGTCACATTGTTAATGAATTTAATATCAACTTGAATTCATACTTTATAAGATTTATTAGAATGGATGTTCATGTTGCTAACGGTTCATTGTTTTGCTCAGATATCAATAACTATGTTATTAATTAATCACTGGATTATTTGATCAATCACTCGATATAAATGTAACTCCAGCAAAGTTAAATTTCTGGGGACACTAACTAATTATTTTTTCACCTCATTCACGTTTTTTACGACAGCACTAAACGTGCACAATATTTTTTTTTTCCTCAGTGAATGACCACACACTCTAATTTCAGCGAATATCGTGCTGGTAATGTCTGTCAATCTTGCATTGCAAGGTCAAAGTTCCGTTTTTGAAAGCTGTCTGGTGATGTAATCAAATTACGGAAGACTTATAATTTATCCGCTCGGTAATAGTGATATAGCCCTTATAAAAGTAGCAAATGAAGGAATTTCATTAACAGGAATTTTCTGCTCAGTAGTCTCAAACGTTTTTCCCTAATGCATACGCGAATTGGAAATACTTCGTAGGTTGTGTTTGCATGACTGAGGTCGCAATATCTAGGAATTGGAGGCCATTTATTTACATTTTCCTTAATAAACATAAAAAAAATCTGATTATAGGAATTTGTACATTATGTATTGAAGTTCTCATCATATAGGTAATGGCGATAATGCGAATTCCAGGACTTTTTTATATATATTAATATGAGAAGTGTTAAAGAGAAAATATTACGGTAGAAAAGTGACACAACATAGGTGTTTATGTTTTCCAAAGTTAATTTGATGGTTCGGACGCGAAGTGGAGGAGACTATATAATAACATAGATAGATAGCTATCTCGCTTATGATGGATCAACACCAATGAGGAAAATTACATTTTGCCGCTGATAATTGTTTATTCGGTAAGATTTGTGGAACCTTTCAGTGACTTTATCAACTATCAGGCAAATATGTATTTATTTTTTTATGTCAGCATTATCTGAACAGAAGAAATAAAACCTTCTTTTGAAAAGTTTCTGTAGCTGAAATGCTGAAAAGTGCTGGTGAAGCAAAAATTAACACTTTAACTTCACCTACTATAAATCCTTTATAAATTTACGTTTATTCAATGGAATATTTGGGAAAAGAAGATTAGATTCAAAATAGAACATTTCAACTGTCATTCGTGGGGCTCTTAAATAAATCGCTCCGGCACACATCGTCCACAAATACAAAAAAAATTTTTCATGCATTTTCTCGCAGTTTTGAAAATATGGCGATTGGTAACCGTAAAAAATAAAAATAAAAATCTAGGACAGGCCTGGTATCAAAGGCCAGACATTTCACCGACAGGTTTTGTAAATGAATGTTTTGTTCATCGAATGGAAGTTCCACCAGGCGGACGTTTCCTTCAAGAACTTATCAACATGAGTCAGTTTCACGAGATTTTCTTTTTTTTTAAGAAACTCATCATTATGTATACAATATTCTGACTTCGTGCTTTACAAGGTAAAATCGTAATTTATTGCAGGCTATTTAAGTTTCATATTCTTCTAACGCTGTTTATTCCTTCGTTAACAGTTTGCCAAATATGTTTTAGTAACACTTAACATAAGTAGAACTTTTGAATTCGTTTTTAAATTCGATTTTTCCATGTTCTTTACCTTAATTTACTTTACTAATTTCATTTTTGCAACTCTTTTGTTTCATGTAAGAATAACGTTCATTTTCTTAAAAGGTTCTTTTGACTTTACAGAACTCCTGAGGGACAGAACCCGACTTCTACTGAAAATGATGTGTATTTATTCTAGGTCAAAAAAGGGTTCTTAGAAAAATGTGTGGCATCGATTTAAGGTAATGGACTCCATCTAACCCTTCATAAAATTCAAAAATTTTTATTTGGTATCACTTACAATTACATATTGCTTTTACTATCTCTTTACACAATACCACTTCAAGCCTTGTACATATATAACTTCTTTTTTTTTTTTTTTTTGCTCTGTTTTGGGGTTTTGTAATTAGGTGAGTGTGTTTGGATGACTTGACGGTCGTAGTTTGCAGCAATGTCCCTCTGCCTTCTATAAGATTATTCGTGCGAGGTTTTCCTGCTAAGGTCCTCTCTCCAGCATTCCATATCTTGACACCAAACTGAGGGCGTACATGTATTTACAAAAGTAATTATAACTTTGGCCTCTAAGCTGGACACCATCAAAGTCCCAAAATACTGCTGGCAGTACTCATGGCTTTACCTTACAATCTCTTTATTAACTTGAAAGCAAAGTTTGTCAAGCCAGATCGTCCGTTGGATGAAGCATTCGTTCTTCATAAGCTTCCATCGACGGCACAGAGCACCAAATGAAGACCACTTAGATATTTTATTTTCAGATATGCAAAGGCAAAGCAATAGATCACTAAAAGTCAAATGAACTGAGGCTAGATATATTTCTGTCTTCTTTTACATTTAATATTGTGCTTCTGAAACTACTATAAAATGTTTCTTAGTTTGCTATCCCGTGTAAAGATATTATCAACTAAATATTCATCACTTGTGGGTTTTGGAAAACATACCTCCTAAACCTCAATATAGAATAGCTAAACCAGCGAAGATAGTTCGTTTAACCTTCTTTTATAAATTTTGACATCAATAAAAAAGTATGATTACCTAAATGAACACAAATAGCAAATTAACATGAAGTGTTAAGAGGGATATTAATCTTTGTATAGAAAAACATGGTCTGAAGATGTTCAACATGCAACGACATAATATACTTGTATTATTGTAACAAACACGTAAGTGTACTTTTTTCTAACAGAAGCTTGAAATTAATTTCTCTACTATTACGAGACTAAATTTTAACGATTCCTTATTGTGGTGATGTTTCTCGTCATTCTCAGTTTCCGACTCTGAACCCAGAATTGTCTGTAATAGGTATGGGAAGCTTCGATATTTATGGGAACGTGCGTTGTCATCAACTTGTGGCGAAAATCCAAGATCAATAATTCTCGTATCCATTTTCACACGTCACGAGTGTAAGGATGGTCATATACTCAAGTGAGAGTTACTTTTTTTTTAGTATAAATGATGTAGTTATTTCCTTTCTTTACTCTTACAAAAATATTGAAGGAAATTTGTGAAAATTAGATAGTATAATAGCTTTTATGGCGTTCTATGACGTTCAAAATAAACATTCTAAATGATGTTTTAACTTTCATTTTAAAACCCACTTGACATGTTTACTATCAAGAAATTCATTGAGAATGATAAATAGCCTAAAACAAAAAGGGAATCAGGATTATGAAGAGGAAAAATAACCGGACGGTTATATTCCGTCTCTTTTCTCTTTTGATCTTTTTCCTTTCAAGATTTCTTGCTTACGAGATGGTATAGTACTATCATTCCTTCTTCACTCTTAGCTGTTAGGAAGCAATGTTTCTTGGAGTGTTATATATATATATATATATATATATATATATATATATATATATAACATATATATATATATATATATATATATATATAATATATATATATATATATATATATATATATATATATATATATACTATATATATATATATATATATATATATATATATATATATATAGTTAATCCAGCCCATCATTGTCAGGAAACTCTCAAAGAAAACTGATGAATTCTCTCTCTCTCTCTCTCTCTCTCTCTCTCTCTCTCTCTCTCTCTCTCTCTCTCTCTCTCTCTCTCACACTCTATCCCTTTCCTGTTAGGATGGTTGCGTCAGTTACATTTGATATCATATTTCACCACCTCTCCCCCTTCTATCGAGTTGAACTTGAACTTGAAGGGCATCAGAAGTGTCTCTATTCATCTCAGCGACCTCAAAAACTACAGGTGGGCACTATTATCTTTAGTTTTCGGTTACTTGTACATTTAGCCTCCTTCCCACCCCTTCTCACCCCCTTCCTATCAGAGCTGAACTATGACTTAAAGGGTATCGGGAGCATCACTATTTACCTCAGCAACCTCAAAAACTATGAATTAAAAATTAATATCTATGCGTTTTGGTTATTTTCACATGTCGTCTCATTCCACCCCTTCTCAACCCTATTCCTATTGGAGACTGAACTTGAACCTGAAGAGGGCATGGGTGTCACTATTCATCTTAACGATCTAAAACTGTGGATTGGGCATTAGCTATCTATCATTTAGGTTGTTTTTACACATCACCTCCTTCTCAACCCCCTCCCTTTTGGGGCTGAATTTGGACTTAAAGGGCATTGGGAGCATCACCATTCATCTCAGCAACCTTGAAAACTATGAATTAGACACTAATATCTACTGTTTTCTGTCATTTTTAGGACACTCCCTTCCAATTTCCGTGTTATTTTTACATTTCACCCCCTTTGCACCCTCTTCCCACACTGCCCCCTTTGGTGCCAGTGATGTCTCTTACCCACAGTGTTCTTTCTCAGATGGTAAAGTCATATATACCAAGTTTTAGTTTGAAATTGCATAATGTGTTTCAAGTGTATATGGAACATACATGCACACACACACATAAATGCATCCATTTTTATACACACACACACACACACACACACACACACACACACACACACACACATATATATATATATATATATATATATATATATATATATATATATATATATATATATATATATATATATATATATATATATATATATATATATACATCATACACAAGAGTGGACCATGGAAACATACTAATCTCGGCATAATTCTTATTTCCAACGTTTCATAATAAATAACTGTAACATCATCAGAATCTGTTAAATAATGAATAAAATTACTTTAAAATTATACAAATCAATAAAATTCGCAAATACCCAGCACAGTTGGAATACAAGATAAAAAAAAAAAGACATAAAAGCAAAATCAAAGACCGCTAACCAACCTTATACCAAGAAGGCAGAAGACAGAATGCATAAATAAAAAGTTAGCTCAGGTAGAGCTGAGTGGAGGAGGTCTGGGTATTTAACCGGGGAACTAGTTGTTTCATAAATAATGATTCCAGGATAGGCAGTTCCCATGCATTGGTTGTTTGGCCTATGATACAGAAATCATTTCTATCAATATATGTTTTAAATTTTTTGAATGGTTTTATTCTTGAATGTTCGGGATTGGAGGGCCTACAGCCAGTCCGAAAACTTAATCCCCGATGCTGACGTGTGCACTGGCCGTCGCCTACTTCTTATATATACATATATATATATATATATATATATATATATATATATATATATATATATATATATATATATATATATATATATATATATATATATATATATACATATATATATATATATATATATATATATATATATATATATATATATATATATATATATATATATAATATATATATATATATATATATATATATATATATATATATATATATATATATATACTGAAAGATTTAACAAACCGTAATTCAAAGATTATGAACTGAGAACGGAAATCTTTGGATATAATTTTAAAATGGTTTTATTCAATTTCAGTTTTACACCTTTGGCGTGTTCTCGAATATTTGAGAAGTTCGGATTAGATAATTTTACTAAAGTTCTGTAACTAAACCCCATGACAATTAATTCGAGCTTCCAACAGGCGGTGTGAGGCAAAAAAAAAATAAATAAATAAATAAATAAATGAATAAACGATGCTTGAAGTCATAAGAGGACTAATATCTTAGTGCTTAAATCACGTTTTAATTGTTATATGATTAACTGGGATCGATTTGCAATTAATGGCAAGTGCATATTGTTGAATTAGGTTATTCAAAATACTATATTTATCACATCACTGTAGGAAGTGTACGTATCTGTAGCCTGGGTATTAATTTATTAATCAGAGATTTGTTTAAATGTTTGTAAGAACAGTCTGGAAGGGCAACAGTTGTCAGAAAAATACTTGTATCAATAAATTACTTTGTTATTAAGTCCAGACTGTCTGGAAGTAAAGCAAAAGCCATGTAAGACAGCAATAAGACAGTAACCAGCAATTTAATTTAAAATTGACAGCAATAACTATAAAAAATCCAGCCCTTGGTCGGAAATACTGGTGAATTAAAACGGTTGATTTCTCAGTGTCTCGAGTAACTAAAGGCAAATTGTTGTCATTTGCATCCCTGTAAGTAAACACCAATATTTGGGTGTGCTGTATTAGCATACTGAAGAAACGTATCAGCCTTTCTCTGTCTCTAAAAAGCCAAAAAAAAAAAAAAAAGGGAGGAGGGGTGCTCGTGAACATATCTACAATAAAAGGAAAGATGGCGAGGGCAATTGTCCAGCTTCTCTACCTAATACGTAAAATATAGGCAAGGGTCAGGGCAGTGGGGACCCCACTGCCATTCCCTCAACTTGACAATATGAAATAATCCCCCCTCCCCCCCAAAAAAAAATAAGGCAGTGTCCTCCTTAAAATTATCATAATTAAAACCTTTGTTTGAAGACAATGCTGTAAAAATTTTCTCAGTTGTCTCCTCCACAGGACATTGTGAATCAAATTCAATATCCAATAATACAAATCAGTCCTGTACATTCTGTTCTTAATTGCTCGGAGATCTGTACAGAATAATTATCATTGGTAAAATTAGGTAAGAGAGGAACTTAAAATTTTCCTAATTTATGATTTGGTGTACCATACGTAGTTGAAATGGGTAAAATAGGTAAGCTAGGTTTATGTACTCTAAGTAAACCATATAACGCACCTGCGCTAACAAACAATGATTAAGTATCTAAATCAATAACCTTCTGGGCAGGTAATTATTTAAAAAAAATTATTAACGTTCTCCTCAGTTCATAGAGTGTAGGAAATTAAGGTCACCTAATCATTTAAATTTTGATTCACCATAATAGTTCAACCTTATATAAATACTCAGTTCAATGCATCAACTACATTTTACATTTATCAGGTTTCGTTATAAATATATTTTTCATTTTCCTTAGATTTTCAGAACTGTAGATTCTCTTTGTAAAAAAAAATTCCATTTGTGGTTAGATTGATAAATGTGCAGGATTGATATGCCTTGAGAACAGAATTTTTCTGCTTTGGAAATAAGTTGAGGATTTACAAGTCCTGAAAATAATTCAAAACCCTGCAATAAGAAGGTTTAAAAGGGTAAACAGCAATCTAGATCAAATGACAACAAGAAGCTTTCACTTCGAGACAGTTTGTGGGCGGAGAAGTTAAAAGGTTTTACTATCGTTTTGAAGTTTAAAAATACAAATACCAATATTACATCATTTTCTCTTGTGAGTGCCGTCGACTACTGAAACGAAGGCAAAAAATACTTTTATTAAATAAGTAAAAAAGTCTACAAAATTTAATTTTTAGGTATAACATGATAAATAGTAGATTTCTTAATTAATTTGTTTTTCTTATTTATTTCCACATCCAAGCCTCATAGCTAAATGGAGTATAATGCAGTGGTATGTTATGCAATTAAATAAGATAAAATTTGGGATGCTATGATGCACTTTACATTAATGCGGAAAGTCGAGGAACCAGCGTGGCTTTTCGCACGATGACAGATCGCAGAGAACTGCCCTTACTTGCTGCAAAAGTTCGATGCTGCAGAACGGCGATTACGTACACGAATGATGAAAATTTCAATCACGGTGAGAACAGGAACAAGATAGCCAGATGCACACGAAGCATCAAGTGAAGGAACCAGACAACCGGCCACCGCATTCCACATCACGGTGAAGAGGTAAGGCGGTTCTCTCAGTCCAAGGGACACAGGCCCAGGGCAATGGAACACGTCCACATTAGCCATATTTCTTTATTAGCTAAAGTTTCAAAACACCGTTTCATTCTGAAATCTGGAATACTGCATTAAATTAAGATTATAGAACATAATGAGGCTTAAAATTACAGCAAAATAAGATACAAGTTACCGGAGAAAATAAAAAGAAAAGAAAGTGTAAGAGCTGAGTTGATATAAACAATTTCAGGGCAGGAGTAAACTGCGTCAGTGAGGGTTATGGAGGTGGTTTGGTTATTCAGCGTTGGTACTAATAGTTTCATAAATAGCAATTCAAAGATAGAAAATGACGAATAGGAAGCTTTGCATAGTATTTTAAAATGTTTGTATTCAATTTCAGTTTTTACATCTTTGGGCATGTTCTCGAATATGTGAAGTCAAGTTAGATGATTTGAGTCCTTTCTCTTCAACTCAATTGTAATCGATTCAGAACATTCAGCGAGCGTCATAAGGTCCCGTGTCGCCCCTGTCTAAATCGAACAGAAAACAAATAAACGATGCGTGGAACATGCTGATAAGAGGGCTAATTTTGTGGTTGTACTTCCGGGTGGTGCCTGAAGTAATCATAGAACTGAAGTCAAATTACCAAATTGGGAGTTCTTAAATATTCGAGAACTACAAAGCTATAAAATGAAAATGAACGAAACGTTTTCAAATATTTCCAGATTTTCCCATTCTTCACATCCTTTCTTTGGAATCACTGTTTATAAAACGACTAATACCAGAATTGAAAAAGCCAAACCACCTCCCAGTTCTCCCTGACATTGAGTTTGTATTACGATCAAGTGTAAAATTTTCTCCTTTTTTTATTTAACTCTTACAACTTTCTACTCCATTGGTTGTGGTTTTAAGCCAGTCTGATTTTATGATTAAAGTTTTGTCTTATTCCCACTTTGAGAATGAGACATGGCCTCAAACGTGGCTAATAAAGGAGTAAATATGGCCTTGTACCAATTTTTCGCCCTTGATTCCTCTACACTCGATTGGCACAACAACTGCCTTCTCTCTTACTATATATATATATATATATATATATATATATATATATATATATATATATATATATATATATATATATATATATATATATATATATATATATATGTATATATATATATATATATATATATATATATATATATATATATATATATATATATATATATATATATATATTATATATATATATATATATATATATATATATATATATATATATATATATATATATATATATATATATATATTATATATATATAT
>NC_089764.1:11647813-11665313 GCF_040412425.1 Macrobrachium rosenbergii
AATAAAACACCGAATAAATTACGAAGAAGAAGAAGAAGAAGAAGAAGAAAGAAGAAGAAAGAAGAAAGAAGAAGAAGAAAGTCTTTTCTCCGGCAGAGATTCAAGTCTTGATTAATCGACTTGATGTGATCCGAGTGGGAAAACAAAATCTCTCGAGACGCCCCGTCATAAGTCTCTGTTGCGGCTTCTCCTCCTCCTCCTCCTCCTCCTCCTCCTCCTCCCCCTCCTCGCAGAGGGACTGCTCCTTATCTCGAGGAATAGAGTGATGCCTCATATTTATTTCCGTTGACGTTATCGTCTTCAGCTCTTTCATTCCAACAAGTTGTATGTTATGTTGGACTGCAGAGGCATCTGTTAATTCCATTGTTAAACTTGGGATTTTTCTCTGTCCCTCAGTGAATTTATTACGTATTTCATTTTTATGTTTCTGTAAAAGAAAACTATTGAGATGGCTTCGTCTGTCCGTCCGCACTTTTCTCTCTCTCTGCACCTTTTCTGTCCGCCCTCAGATCTAAATAACTACTGAGACTTGAGGGCTGTAAGTTGGTTATGTTGATATCCACCCCCGAATCATCAAACATATGGAATTGTAGACCTCTAGCCTCAGTAGTTTTTACTTTATTCAAGATTAAAGTTGTATGATCGTGCTTCTGGCAACAACATCAGGATAATTACCACCGGAGCGTGGTTGAGCTTCATGGGCCGAGGCTCATGCGCGTTATGTGGAGACCACCGGAAGATGAATACCTGTTTTCGGCGGCCTTGATTATACGGTGTAGCGTTTGTAGAAAACTCGACTGACCGAAGAAACTTCCGGCGCATTTTTACTGTTACATTTTGCATTTGGGCGACATAGTCTGTAAACCTTGCATAGTTTTTTATTTAGTCACATGATGATGCTAGTATAATGATTGAACCAATCATTATACTAGCTCAAACCAACGACTTCCCCCCGTAAGGATTTATGGCCGTCAGTGCAGCTGACGTGGCGCACTGTGGACATTACTAAAGGGTGCCTCCTGCGTCCCCCCTTCAGTCCCTGGCTGTATCCACTTGTCAGACTTTTACTTCATCCTCATTCCCTCTTCCTTTCTTTAGTCTTCCTATCCAACACCTTTAACTTTTACTTCTTGATTGACTGCGCCTCTTGTGCATCCTTGTAATTCACCTACTTTATTTTCTGAATCTCCACACATCTCCTCTCTGTCCAACGACCAGCGCAGTCGCCGAAAGTTCTCCGTGTTTGGCTTGGCAACCTGAATTTCATGATTCACTCCATATATCAAAACCAAGTAATTTCTTTATAAATCACAATGCATTTTTCAACTCTTAGAACACGTCAGTACGATTTGCAGCATCTCTTGTTTATGGACTTGGATTCACAAAGAGGATTTCAGGGATCCACACACACAAAAAAAAAAAATTAAAAACTATCCTTATTAATATACTGTCATTATCAATATTACTTACTAAATCTTGTTGCAGGTGAATGATTGTTGATTTGGTTGTCGACCATACAACTAGCTCATTTCTGAACTCGATTTAAGTACTGAAAATCATTTCCTACTGTCATTTGTCTGATTACGTTGTAAATGGCTGATGTGACAAAACTGCAGCTAAGAAACTCATTGCATTTACCTACCCTTCCCCAAACATTCCTTTGAAAAAATATAAAAACATATTTGAAAATTCCCGTCGAAATAAAAGCTTGGAAACGTGAATAAACTGAATCGACAGAAGAAATTTAAGTTGTCATTTTTTCCTCTTTCGTTCCATTCCCGTGTCGTCTAATAATGATCTATTCCTGATTCATCGTTTAAGTGTACATCTTAATCAGTCTTACGATCCTGAATTACAAGGCGGTCATTGTGGTTTTATGAGTAATGAGATTTATGCTGCTGTCGATGTCGATGACATCAGAATCGTGCATTCATTAAATTCGTGGATATGTTCAAAAAGCACCTTCACCCATCAATAAGGAATGCTTCTGCAAATTGTGCTTGCAAGACTGTCACAAGGATGGTTATTCTGAAGTGGCATTTTTCTGTGTTTGATGCCGTGAGCAAATATTGCGAGTACTTAGCACTCGCAACTGCAGTCAGTGGTTTATGTTGCTTCCTGGAGAATGCTGATGTCGCTTTTGGGCGGGTGGCGTGTGAAGGCACCGCGTACGTTCATCGACACGTGCACCTATTTCTACGGCATTGTGGTCATCTCGTAGAAGTCTACACTGGACTACACCAGCTGAGGATCGCGTAATTGTGGATTGTCATCGGTTACTTCGGAAACAAGAGAGAAAAATATGCCGACGCTGTGCAACACGATACGCTTAATATTATCCGTTCAGAATCCTGAAAAAGGTGGTTAGTATCGAGAAGGAGTGATTTACTTAGGAAAGGGAGGAACGGCTGAACGAAATTATATAGAATGCATCGAACAGATGGAGCAGTTTCAGTCAACTCAAGTGTTCCATCTGTTCGATACATTTCTATATAATTTCATTCAACTGTTCCTTCCTTTCCCCCTACATCATCACTCCTTCTATGATACCAACAGTTGTCTACTTTTTGTGCCTAGAAATCTTCGTTGGCAAAAGATGTTCTTTACTGGGTGGAAATCTTGTTGTCAGACACTGTGTGATGGCTGTTTGTCTGGTTGACACTTTGGCACTTGATGCGCTGTTGTTCCCACTGTTTTATGTATGCATTTTGCCCCATGACATGAATTTTTAAGTCTCCAGTTTGGCAGCTGTTCTGTCAGAGGGATAGGCGACATCGTGGATGAGTTGGAACATTTTTTTATGCTTGTAGACATCTTGGCGCAAGGGTATGTTGGTGACTCATGCTGGTGGCACAGAGATGGTCATGGCTGTGAAGCACCCTCTGGTTTCAGGATTTTTAGTTGTGCACCAGTGAGTTTTTCATAGTCTATTCCCATTTGAAACCTATTATTTTTTTTCTTCTGGATGGGGTGTCAATTACGGGGTTTTTCTTTCTGCATATGTGTTTTACTGTTCACATAATTTGGTGATAGCAATTAGTTAATATCATTGATGAGCAAGGTGTGCATCGTTTTCTGTTTTGCTTAGGATTTGGATATGCAGCTGATCTGACAGGATGGTGAGTCACCAGCAATTAGCTATGAAATATCTAATACATTGATGTATGGAGCAGATTTGCTGAGTGTAAAAACTGTTGCTTGAATCAGTGGTGGTATGAGTCTGGTCTGAGGATTGCAAATGCTTAACATCATGGTAATGGCGCTTCTTTTCCTTGCTTTGAGAAAGTCTAGTTGGGTGGGACTCAGATGAGCATCTTAGCATTGCCACTGAGGATGCCATAGAGGGATGCCATGATCTTGGCAATGTTGGTCAGGAATCTATGGTAGTAATTTGCCATTCTCGTAAATTTTTGTGGTTGTTTTATGGTCGTTAGGACAGGATGCTTCATCGTGCCTGATACTTCGAGGGTAGGGTTCATATGCCCTTTCTGGATACAAGATTCTCCATGAATTTGATGAAGGCACTGATGAATCACTTGCCAGGAGGGATGATTAAGCCATTATATTGTATAGGAATAATATGGTTCTGATGTGTTGTTCTTGTTCTCAGTTTCTGGAGATATTAGCATCTCACCAACACCCCATCTACTCTCTCTCCCTCTCTCTCTCTCACTTCCTCTGCCTCTCTCTCTCTCTCTCTCTCTCTCTCTCTCTCTCTCTCTCAATCTTTCTCTCCTCTCTCTCTCTCTCTCCGTCTCTCTCTCTCTCTTTCCTTTCCTGTTAAGATAGTAGCTTCAGTTACACAGCCCAGCATTTTTTACATTTTATATTTCTCCACTTCTCACCCCCATTCCTATCGGATCTGAATTTGGACTTAAAGGGTATCAGGAGTGACAATATTCATCTCAGCTACCTTGAAAACTATGGATTAGACACCAATATCTGTCATTTTTGACATTTTATTTTCACTACAGTCCCCCTTCCTATAGGGACTAGACTTGGACTTAAAGACTGTCAGTGCCACTATTCATCTCAGCAACCTTGAAAACTATGGGTAAGACTAATAACTGCTGTTTTTCGGTTATTTTCATATTGCCCACCTGCCCCCTTCGATTTGCCAGTGATGTCTTACAGTATCTTTTCCGAAGTACGTCCTTATGTATACCGAAATGAGGTATGATAAACCCATAGAGATTATGTAATTATTAAGTCTATGGGCTGAACCAGCCCCGTTTCAGGGAAGCCCTTCCCACCCCCACCCCCTTTGATAGCCTTTGGTACTAGTGATGTCTTAACCCCGCACTATTCTTTTCTAGATAGTAAGTCAAGTCGTACGTATACCAAGTTTGGTTGAAACTGCTCAAGTACATTTCAAGTTATTCTAGGTTTCTACACATACATACTTACATCCTGTATGTATATATATATATATATATATATATATATATATATATATATATATATATATATATATATATATATATATATATATATATATATATATATGTTGATTCTAATATTTAATGCTGATCCCAGGTGAATGTGGATTGGTCATAAGTAAGAAAAAGAATATTTATAAGGACTATGTCGGTCGAGAAACACGACAGTTTTGGAATTGGAGGTTGACTGTGATGAAAGGGCTCTGCATCATGGTTTTGATCTGCACAGCCTTCTGATCTAACTGTAATCTGCTGTATCAAATTAATTCAGACTGGATATTAATATTAAACCGTGCGTGATATCTGGTTTCCGCTGTCCTCCTAATATATTCATATTCTCCGTTTGACTGATGATGGTAGATTCCAGAAGCTTCTTTTATTACGAGTTTATGCTTTTGAAAAGTGGCTCGGCCTATTTTAATTTATGGTATGGCTTGTATATCTCATATATAAGAGAATTCTAGAGCTCTCCAAAGCACAATGCACTTGGCATTTTATAAACCCGGGAATCAACTTTTTTTATCTAAATATTCTTTATATGGTTAGGGCAAACAAACAGTGAATTGCTCAGGTTAAAAGGTGATAAGTTACCTTTTGATATTTTCATAGTAAGGCATGTATTTTGGTGCTAAGTCTTGCTATTATTCACATTATTAACCTTTTCCGTAAGATATGTTGGTTAAAGTAATTAGGTTAGGTGTTGAAGAGTTGTACAATTTTTACTTCTGACAGACATAATCATAAGCCCTCCTAGAAATAGGCCGCAGCGAACTCTGATTTTCTTTCTGAGAAAACATGATTGAAACAACAAAATTAGGTTCCTCTATACGGTGAATGCATGTTTTGCATGTTCTCTTATGATAATAACATTGAAAAAAGCCAATGTGTCGTCTATCATCTATCTACCATTCAGTTTTAAATTTGATGAGTAGCACTGACATGTAATCGAAATTTGTGAAATCTCACGACTACTGTCCCAGATATAAGATATCACCCATGTATATAAGCTGGCCTATGTTGCAGGTAGGATAGAGCAAAATTTGTTACGAAATATTCCATGTAAAGTTTCGCTAGAAGTAGGGAGAGAGGGCTGCCTATACTACAAATGAATTTCAGTTCGAAAAGTTACCATAGAAAGAATAAAAAAAAAAAAAAGAAATAGATACGCATAGTTGGTTAATTTCCATTTTTACCAAGAGAAAACGCTCTCAGATTTGTTGCAACCTGCTTAGCAAAGGCACCACCCAACAATCAGGTCTTGAGTAAAATCTAATTTCGTGCTTAGATTAAGCATTTTGAATTTGTTCAGAGGATGCATAAACAAATTAACTTTGCATATCAATCCTTCGTGTTTTACGTGGAAAATGAATTCTTAAAGGGAGACAATTAATTTGCATCCATTTGCAGAGTTTTATGAATTAAAGGAACCCTGCTGGGTATTATGCTGACACTAGAATTTAACACTACCTGTTATTTGGAGAACACTGTTAGATTAAGGTAGAAAAGACTTTGTATAACTACATGTACACACACACACATACATACAATACACACACACACACACACACACACATATATATATATATATATATATATATATATATATATATATATATATATATATATATATACATATATTCGAAGGAGATTAGTTTCCTTTCTCCTGACTTTTTCCACACGACCACATCATCTTGATTAAACGCTTCTCAAATCTCGCCTCAGGATTTTTCCAAAATTTTTCCCAGGTTCAATGGTCTCTGGGGTTCAATTTATACTGGACCTTTATCTTTCACCGGCCATTCTCTTTATCCCCGTGAATTCAGTGGGTTGGAACGTTACCTTGCTTCACTGAAACTAGGTGACATTTCTCTCTCTCTCTCTCTCTCTCTCTCTCTCTCTCTCTCTCTCTCTCTCTCTCCTTGCATAAAATTGGTGATCAGTCCACCCTCTGATGAAATAACCCGTTTAGCGCAAGTGGCAAAGCAGTACATACGTATACTTAATATTCATACACACTCAAACACACACACATACATATGTATATATATATTTGTGTGTGTGTATGTATCTTACGTATGTATACTTAATGATAATTGTTTCACAAAGTTCTCCAAGTTTAATTTGTTGCTTATATACTGTCGTCGTTCTGGTTTTATTATTAATAAAAATAGTTGCTACAGTAGTGGTAGCAGTATTATAAGTAGTGGTAGCAGTATAGTAGTGGTAGCAGTATAAGTAGTGGTAGCAACGACTTTAAAATTTCCAGTTATTTTGGCAAACTGCTTCATGCATACTCTAAAGAAGTTATTTCATCAGAGAATGTCCTGGTATGTGAGGATAAAAGCAATGGCCTGTGAAACAAAAGTCAGTAAAAATCGAACAGAGATGATTAAATCTGCGAATACGAACGGGCCCCAGCTTGTTGGTGGAATGATGTGGTCATTTAAAGTCAGAGAGGACTGGCGTCTCGCGAATAATTCAATATTATATCCAGAAAATCAACAGATTTTATATTTTTAAACAACTGATACATATTCTCTCAATGTGTATTTATATTACTTGCAAATACTGACTATGTCTCTTCATCCAGGAGTTCTTCACCTAACTTTATTATCACCTTATTTTACGGCCATTTTATTTCCCGGCTCAAGGTGTTACCAGCTAGGATTTAGAGTTGAACATGTAAAGGTAATAGACCACTGAGTTCATTTTATTTTATCTTCTAGAAATTTTCATTTATTATTACTTTTTTTATGTAGCGTATCACTCCCGTACCACAAATACATTAGTTCTCCAGGTATCTGAGATGACTTGTACACAAAGCATTCTAAACACCTTAAAAATTTCATAAATAATCATCCAAGGTGTAATTTTTTCATGAAGTGTATCAGTAAAAGAATCTGAAATTTAAAGTATTGTTTTTTCAGATCTTTATGGAGGTTTCAGGAGATTAAAACGATGACACCAAATCACTTAGCTTGAGATATTTTAACGTGATTTTGTACGTTTGTGGCAATGTCATAACATACTACTGCTAGGAATATTTAATACGACAACATTTGATACAACCATACAAAAATATAAATGGGTGAAAAAGTTCCAGTAACAAAAAATCGGTGATATAAGGAACCTATTACTGAATAAGTATTCACTTTAAAATATTGAATATTTTAGAGAGATTTGTGAAAAAATTCATTCGGGCAACCCAAAAAGTTATTACAGAGATCTTAATCACTGGTCACCTTGTACAAACAATCTTCTTTTTGGGGCCATATAGAAGTGTATTAAGTAAACAAAAAACTTCAATATCTATATATTATTGTAATAATTTCCACATATTTATCTGCTGTTTGTAAGTATATTTTAAACTGCAGAAGAGCTATGGATACTATATATATATATATATATATATATATATATATATATATATATATATATATATCTCTCTATATATATATATATATATATATATATATATATATAATATTAATATATATATATATATATATATATATATATATATATATATATATATATAACATATATATATATATATATATATATATATATATATATATATGATATGTGTGTGTGAATTTTTTGTCTAAGTGTCAATTTGTAAACTTCAGCTGTTGACTGCTGATAAACGACATATACTGACATTTAAAAGTAACTGCTCATATTAGATAGTACCCGAAATCCTTGGAACTTATAAGGGTAGACTCGACAGGAACCGCTGAAACGGTCTTACTGGACTTAGCTAAAGATCCGGGGAAGGAAACAGCATACCTGTGGTCACTCCTGATTCAGAAAATTCCTCCTTAATTTGCAACCGGACTGCTGCCAGTCATTCTTGTTGTAACCTATGCCGTTGGATTCTGCAAGCTAATTCTAGTTAACTTCAAGCGCCTCGGTTTGGAGTTAGGATGCTTTATGTTGTTTGTAAGTTTATCTAAAAGAAAATATTACTAAGAATCTGAATAATATAATCATTGTTACTGTGTCTTTATTTAGGTCTGTAATGTAATATAAAGAAAACTGGTTGAAAAAGATTTATTGCCTTAACGACATCCAGAAAAGACAACTCTGCACACACACATACGCACACACACACACTCACACATATGCACACACATATATATTTATATATACATATATATGATATATATATATATATATATATATATATATATATATATATAATAATATATATATATATATATATACTATATATATATATATATATATATATATACATATATATATATATATATATATATATATATATATATATATATATATGCATGTGCCGCCTAGTATCTTTTTCGGATATTGCTGTGTGACTGCAGGGCTGCAAAGTTCAACATTGGGCACATTCCTGTTCTCTTTCATCTTCGTAGTTCAATTGAATTCTTGACATTTTTCAGCATTTCCTTCCCAAAAGCCTCTACTGCAAAGGTTCCTAAAAATCTTTTTTAGAATCATGTCGCCTCCTGGCTTTTCAGTCTCTGAGGGTTTTGTTTAATAATACGCTCTACATAAATCTTATTTTGATGGTCTGTTTAAATTCTTATTCTAGATCGATTTATAACATTGCCATCAGAACGATCACTTTACTGTTTCTTACCGTCACAGAATCTTCCATTGGTTCATTACTCTTTGTAGTTACCTCTCGTGATTTCAAAATTCACACCCAGCGATTTAGCGAAATAGCATTGCTGGGATGACTCCTGCCTCAGGAATTCCGTGAATGGTTCTTCTGACTTGATGTTTTTCCGCATTTCACTGAATTTGCTGCGACTTCTCGCTACCGGACTTATCCCTTCAGCACTGAATAAGGATGCTCTGGTTCCTTTTTATCTTCAGTATTGAGGAAGAAATGCTTATTCAGCATAAAAAAAAAAAGTGCTTACATAACATTTTAACATTTACATAACTTATCCACGGTTGGTAAAAGGTAATGGGAAATAAAGATTTACTGTAATGCTCTCATACGGAGAGGATCATTCACGCTCAAATAAAGAATTCTTTTTCATTTTAACATGAAGGAAAATTCTCCAGTGAAAGTATCATAATATACCGGCAGCTATCACCCACGAGGTAATTCTACTAATATAAAAATAGAAATAAAAGTAAATCATATCGACTACACTTGAATTTGGTTATATACAGTAGGTAGGAAAAGATGCCTGGGCATGAGTTGTTCTTCTAAAGCAGTTACCAAACATAAAGAAAATGAGTACGTATAAATATGAAGCAATGAATATGAAGTTGCCACGAACGTCTACAAAATAACAGTAGAACTTTGTGAATAGGAAGAGCTGAATCTGCATCAAGCTGTCTGCAAGAAGAGTTGCTCCAGACAGTATCCTAGGACTGACCTTTATTTACGCGCTATCAGATTGTCATGGATTACAAGCTTATGTGATATCATTTTTTCTTTATATGGGTGATATCGAGCTCACATGATTATGGATAAAAATGGCGAATAAATTCATTATTAACAAAAATAGAACGGTAGAGGCATCAGGGCATTATTTGATAGTATCTATACGAAAAATATAAAAATATTATTTGTAATTAGAAACGAAAAAATAATGCTGCAAAGAAATATAGTAATGAATCCCTTCCAATATTTGCGTACACAGCTCTGCAATCACAGTCCATAAATATCAAAACCAGTCGGTATAACGGTCTTCGAATTATGTACGGAAGATGTTAATTTACAAGAGAACAAATATTTTTTGTTGATGGAAGCTGTTTGGGTATTTACTTATGAAATGTGTTTTTGAGTGTAAGTCTGGACAACATTTAAACAGGGAATAATATTATTATACAAACTTGAAGATTATACTGTAAAATGCAAAAGTACAAAATTGATTAAGTAGAATTATAAGTAGACAGAGAGCAAGATAATAAAAGACATAATGCAGCTATGACCTTAAAGTAGATTGGCTCTCAAGTACTGAAAGATGTGAACATTAGAGACATTCAAGGAAAACTGAGCAATATTTTAAAAGATTACGGAGAAACTTGGTGTCAAGAACGGTATTTTAAACTAAACTGGCATGAAATGGGCCCTGCTGGGATAGGAGTGCTTTGGGGCTGAATGGACTGCCTGAAAATAATGAAAAAATGAATGAAGATTATGATGTGAATGATATGTTTGACTTTATTCTCTCTGCTTAAGTATTTATCCTTAAATTCTGATCTAAAAACGTTTAGAATAAGATTCTATTTGACAATTTTAATTTTGGTGGTGTCAAAAAATAGCCTACTAATTTTGTAAAACTTTAATCTCTTTAAATGGTTATTAAAATTGCAAAATCAATCTATCTATTTCATGATTTCAAATAACACAAAAACAGTAATTGGTGAATCATTAAGCTTAGCTTTTGGCAACAGAGTGACGTGATTAATGGCATTTTGTTTATCCATAATGCGACCTAAATTAGGACAACTTTCCAGAAGCGATGTTCATTATAATGATAAATAGCGTAATAATCGTCGGCCACTCGAGTGATATTCGTTGAAAGAATGATAGCATCGTCAGTAGTAATTTCAACTCAAACTGTTTTCTCGTTAACTGCATCAATGAACATCCAGATGAAAAGTGTCGAAGAACTTCGAATAGTTTAGGTAACACTTTCGAAGCCTTCAACTTAATTTGACGCTACTAAACAAAATGAATTTTCCCCCCTCGTCTGTCTACGATATTTGTTCATACTATCAAGCTCTAAATAAAAATGTCCAAGTTTTAAACTCTCATCAAACACAGCAGGTGGAGAGTGAAATTCAGGGATATGCTGCAACCCTTAAGGGAAGGGCTAAATAAATATACATCAAGCACACCCCACCCCACCCCCGACCGGGCAAACTTTAAGGCTGGCCAGTTTAAGAAAAAACACATAAATGGAAAGAGGAAGGTATGCAAAATGAACATGGCGTGAAAAATATTTATTTAATTTCCCCTTCTTCCCTAGGAAGTTAGTATTCAATACAGCGCTGTGTGAGGACTCTTTTATAGTTACCCGTAAAAAATATGTAAATTTTACCAAGCTATGCATGTTTTTTTCTAATAATTTATTAATTTTATTATGTAAAATTACAATTACAGCTCACACAATTATCATAACAGATAAGAACTAAAATCAATAACAAATTCTGAGTATATTTGTTGTAAAATATTTATGAGATTTACTGAAATGGGGAGATGCAGTAACTTTTTGTGAGGTATACATGTTTTTTCTAATATTTCTTTGCAAAATTACAATTATATGATACTTCATATAGATACGAACTAAAACCAACAGCAATCCCTGTGTATATTTATGAGCAAACAAAAATATGTCCTGGAGCTGCAGAGAGGCAACACATCCTCCTATGAAATCTCAAGGCATACTGATTGATGTCTCCTGTGCCGAGCTAAATAGTTGCCAAAGTCATTTGTAGACCATTGAAGTGCTATGAGCCTCTTTCCCAATAAATTCATTCAAATAGTATGGCACATTTTATTATAAGGATTCCTGTCCATCTCCCAAAACCTGTGATAGATTATCGTATGAGATTCTCGTCTCAATATATTTCTTCTAGAACAGGAATCAAAATGTGATATAAAATATAAAAAAAGTTTATTACCAAGCAAAATGAAAACAACGAAGTTAAGTGCGTGAGCACACCGTAATAATGATAATGAGTGTGGGTGTGTGTATGTGTGTGTGTATGTGTGTGTGGGTGTGCTGAACTGTAAATCATAAAACATAATCAAAAAAAACTGCTCAAGGATAAATGTGTAGCATGAGCACACATTCGTACATAGCAAGAATGTACATAATTTTGCAAACAAAGTTCCGTGAAAAGGAGAGCACATAAAGGAATATAAAAGAAAATTAAAAGGTTGTTATAGATGTAATAATAAAATGAATATAAGAATAATGTAAACTGATAAATTATAAGGTATAAATATAGATTCAAACATAGTAGGTTTAAGGGAAAAGAGTATGCATTCAACGACGTCCTATTAAGATGCATCATAGTCTGGGGATTTTGTAGTTTCAACATTCATCAGCGCGGAAGACTGTCAGCACTTCTGCATTACAAAGAATAAAGACCTGGCCGAAAACAAGTAATGATCCTTCTCTCCAGATGAAGGTACGTCAGTTGAGTGTTAAAATTTTACTTCAATGGGACTCGTGAGAACACGCCGAACGTGATATCTTTTAGTTATGAATGTATCTTTCAACGATGATTGCAGCCATATCTGCCTCTATTATTAACACAGAAATAAAGCACCTGTTCCTATCAATTTGCAAGATCTTTGGAGATTCAAAGATTCCAGACAAGAGAAAACATTCCAGCAAAATTGAAAAGACCCAAAACAACTTTGTAGATATAGAGACCTTGTGAGCAATTCTGAGTTTACTGTAAAAATTAAACTGCATGTCTTTTGAATCTTAATGATTTTTCTCAGTATCACGAACAACCACTCCATTTTGCAGTTGGTGGGATCAAATTAATGACTGCTACTAGAATGGCATCATCTGTGGTAGACTCAAAGCAACAAAATATTGGAACGCTCTCCCTTGAACGCCAGCCAAATTAGGTACAGTGGCTTCAGAAGATCTGAATGTGTTCGAGTCTATAACCTCAAGTATCTATGTAAAGAGGTAATTATATTAATTTTATGGTTGACAAATCAAAGGTTCTAAAATCAATCTGAATAAACTTAGACTCGGTGCTATTTACTCCAGACTAAGGCTGCCGGGAACGCATCAAGGTAAATTTTCATCTGTCTTGAAAGGCAGCGGAGTAAATGGACAACAGTTATTATTACAGCCAGTGATGATAAAACTTAGTAGGAGGGAAATGAAAAAAAAATCATAAAAACCTTTGGGTCTAGAAGAAAGTACCTTCAAGCAAAGTACTGAAAATAAGCCCAATTTTGGTAGAGTATCAGAGAAATGAACATTACGTAAGACAGCTCATGCGAGCTCTGATAACACCGCTCTCCGTATTGACTTACAGTTTCTGAAGCTATCGCTGGTTCATGAGGTTTAACTCGACCCACAGTAGATTAGGCCATTGTTTTTCTAATTTTCTTCTCTATGTATTCCCAATTCCTCTCCTTTGAGTCTATAAGTCTATTATTATCAGTCAGTTGCTTTCTATCAGGGCATGTTTATCTGTCTAAATCACTAAATTGGCGTTGATCGTTGGTGCAGATGTTGTAGTTATCGTTAAGAAAAGTTGCAGTTCATGGTCAAGCCTTATTCAGTTTCTTGATGCTTCACAACCTAGTCATGTTTGCAGAGTAGACAGAAGATTTTAGTCACTTTTACAATGGTGTCACTGTGAATATGTCTGCTTCTGATATGTCCATCTGTATAGTACTACAGTAAGCAAAGCTAATAAACTCAAAGAAATTAGCCCCAACTACGGCGGAAACATTTGTCAGCTCTGTAGTTAATGCATCGCTTGAAGTGTTCGTGAATTTCTTGATCCGAACAGACATACCAAAACAAATCAATAAATACCTAGGCAAAGGCTAATTCTGGTTCATTAAATCAACAGAATAACAAAAATGATCTCAGGTCAGGGTTGTGGTAAGTATGTTTCTCTTCGTTGGGGTTGAAATACCAATACAACATTTTTAAATTCTTTCTGGCGCAATATAAGAAGCACTGTTAATCACTGATGTGGGCGTGGTACTCAATATATCACCCAACATTGCATAGTTTAATCAGTTAGTATTTTAAGGTAAAACTCAATATAGCTATCTGGCTTCTTTTTCATCTGTAGCATAATTTCTTTGGCCAGATGGATTCTTCTTTGACTCTAATGTTCATTTCCTTCGTAACCAATTTCATCCAAGTATTTAGAAGAAGTTATTTGACTCGAAGACCGACATTTCCAAACATAATTCGTTTTATTTTAAATAACCTCAGCTTGCAAATAGTATATTAAGATGGCTGGGGTCAGTTACACAAAAAAAAATGTAATAACGGAACTTACCTTGAAAAATCATTTTTACATAAATCAGCAAGATTTCACTATCAATCGTAACATCACTAAATGTGGGAGTTAGATGCTAGGAAGAAAAAAATAATAATAATTACCAGACCACACATACTGGCTTCTGTCATAACTATGCCTATTGTATTACTTTAATTCCAACCAGTCTTCCTGCATCTTGCAAGGAAAGAAATGAAAAAGTTTGTAGGTTGGATCTCTGTCTGCACAATACATCCATTTTGTGGTTTCTGCTTGACTTATAGTACAGTGATGAGGCAGAATTTTATTTCATGGTTCTTAGATGCTGAAATACGATACTGTGAACTTTTGCCTCATTAATTCATCATCTGTGATGAATAGTTAGCAATGCGAATTTTCTCTTGATAGTGTCAGTGCTTAGAGACCCTAATGGTATAACGTAATGTCAGCTCAATTAACAATATTTATATCAATTGCAGCAGGCTGCCAGTCAGTGAATATTAACAAGACTTGATAAATTATACACTCGAATTTTTTCCAACATATCATATTTTCATGTTTTTTTTTTTGGTGGGGCGGGGAGGTGGGACCGAAATTCACCTTTCTCATGCACTATTTGTTGATATGGAACTTGCAAATAGGTTATTTTCTTTATTAATCGTTTATTACTTTTCCACGTGAATCATGGCGTAAGTAAATAAATCTTGCTATGTTCATAAGGGTTCAGCATGAAAATGAAAAATTACAAACAAAACTTTACACACAACCACCCAATCATCAGGACAATCAGGACAAGAACGAATTTCACCCCAAGCTATACTTAAGCTGTGTATAGGCTATCATTTTCACAGCTGCGTCTCACTCTTGGAAGAAATCATTATAAAGCGTTCCATCTGAAAAAGCAAGGAAATTTTAGGGAACCGTGAACTCTTGCAGACAAAATCTAAAATGAAGTTATGACAAGGTACGGGATATGCATGGATCTAAGCGTGTTAAAATCCCTGGGAGCTTATCTATAAAACCTCACACAGAAAAATATAAACAGTTAAAAAAATCATAATGTCAATTTCCCTTTATCCCAATTTTTTGGGGTTACATTTCTGTTACACTATAAATACTTAAAAAATTTTATCAGGATACCATAACTTCAACCTAAAATGATAGATATGTATTTATACATCATTGTTGCAGAAAAACAGATGTCATTTTTCTTTTATAAGAATTTCATTGCATGTTTTGTTTTAAAAGGTGTTTTGATATTACTATCCGAAATTCTAATGATAACAGAGACTTGTCTTAACTTGCTTTGCTTGAACTAATAATAAGCCCTCTTCCTTCGTGTATGTAAGGGAAAATTCCTTCATTTATCATTTCTACAGTAACCAATAACTGTGGTCCTTTCAAATATTTTAATGATTCTTTCCATCTCAAATACTGTATTTAGATTAAATCAATAAATGAGAATCATCTGTATATCTTATAGTTATGATTTATGAGTTGTCTAGTAATGGTAACGGTTTAACAGTAGTTTCGCTGACATCAATTTACATAGGTTCCTGATATACTTTATACAACAACATACCTAAGGGCTATCCTTGTCTTAGACTGAGTTATGGTAAACTATACAGTGATTCTGTCAAATTCCAAGTCAGATCAAGAAGCTTTTATACCAAGAGTAACTTCGTCATTATTTACCTAATCAACTGTGTAATGCTTAAACAGGGAATATTTATAGTAAGAATGTACTTTTTTCAAGTACAGAACTGTATTGGACAGGATCAATTATTCTTTGAAAACTTTTCATCAGATTTGCAACAAACATAATAGAAATCCCGGTTTTTAGTTTTCTTTTTCTATCATGACTAGTCCGACTCTTCTGAACTGTTTTATAAACTGGAAATCTTACTCATAGCAAAACGCTGTTGAAGTCACCTTTGTCAGTGTCGTTTAATTTACAGTTTAGAAAATTTGAGCAGTCTTGAAATAACCGATTTAGCTTAATATCTGATTGCAGAAGAAAGCCGTTTCGCACCCATGACCTGCGTCTTTAGATTTCAACTCTCTCCTGTTATACTCGTAATTGAATATACAAGAAAGTCTTCTTGGCAATTACTTCTCTTCTTGTTTATGAATTTTATCCTCGGATGTTTTTTTCTCAATATTGCAGGATTTTACTTTATCCGGATCCTTGATACATAATGACATTCCATCTTTGATGTCTTTATTTTTTTATTTTTTTATATGTTGCATTTGGTGAACCCGATTTTGGTGAGTGAATTCCTCTAGTGAAAGCTTATCTCTGAGAATATAACTTCGATTATATTTAACGTCATCTAGATGGATATAGAATTTGGTAACATTAATTTTGACTAAAAAATTCCAAGAAACTAGAGTACATTGGAAGTTTCGCCTCTTATTTTTTTTAAATCCTGCTAGAGATTCTTAAAATCATCTTTTGTCCTACATCCTGGTAATTATGAGTAGTTTTAGCGCAAGTGAGACTTTCCATTGTACGTTGCATTCACAAGTTTCATATCAATTAAAAAACAGGTAGATGATCAGAAAAAGAAATAGGAAAGAGTTTTATGCTATGAATGCTCGTAATCCGAACTATCAAGCCTTGGCGCATAAATTCATATCAAAATACCACTAGTAGCTTTTTTCAGGAATTGGTGCTGTGCAGTTATGACAATTACTTAATTTTCGCATACTGACCAATAATTAATTTCAGTATCTGAGAGATACGGACAATTGTGGGGTGTAGCGAATCCTTTTCAATAGCCTTAAACTGAAATCACCATTGGTTATCAGATTACTGAAACTGCTCTGAAGAACAGGTATAGTCTCAGCATAAATTATAATTTTCCTTTTTATTTCTGATACCTAGGTGTAAATGTAAATTATATGAAGTACATTACCTTCATAGTTAATTGTGACTTTCCTCTCTTGAACTAGTTAAGATCATTCATCTCTACACTGGTGTGAAATTTTTTGCCAACATTATAGAAGAGCTACCCTTAACATTAACGGTTTGATTCAAAGTTATGTGAAAGCACAGTCTGTTTAAATAT
>NC_089764.1:11670313-11680313 GCF_040412425.1 Macrobrachium rosenbergii
CTTCACCCATCTCCTTGCCGACCTTCCTTTGTGGTCAGGTCGGTAACGCTTGACCGATCTAGACAAAATTTATCTTGATCATTTGACACGGGTTAGATAATGGGAGTAGCATCACAGCCCTATCTCCTTCTCCCTTCCCCCTTGATCTTACTCGTTTACCCTTCCCTTTCCAAAAAGCGCAAGAATTCGGAGAAGTTAATTTAATTGATTGTACTAATTACAGCAAAAAAGTTATTTACATCTTCGTTCCTGGCCACACAAATTAAATCAATTAGTACCATCAATTAAATGTATGTGAAATGAAAATGATGTGTGTGCTTACCCTTTTTAGATATCCATTAAAAACCTACCAATATTTCTTCCTATGTGCATTTCTATTCCGGACAAAGCAATAAGATTTGATATCCAGTGTTTTCATCTATGTTTTTTTAAGAGCATTACTGTATATGTAGCCCTGAATATATTGATGAGAAATAGATAAGATTAGCAATACATGGTTGTTTTATAA
The DNA here is from genome assembly GCF_040412425.1 of Macrobrachium rosenbergii. Lineage (NCBI taxonomy): Eukaryota > Metazoa > Arthropoda > Malacostraca > Decapoda > Palaemonidae > Macrobrachium > Macrobrachium rosenbergii. Next base: position 11,670,822 of record NC_089764.1, read on the forward strand.
ATATCCTTATGTATATAAACAATATATTAGAAGCGGCAAAAAGACTATATATCAAAATATAAAAATATAATATAATATAAAAATATTATATAATGCCTTATAATATATATATATATATATAAAGATATCCCCATCTTCTAAATAATTTTGGTGTTAATGTATTTAATAACAATAAAACATATATATAATATATATAACTCTCCCGACAATACTAAAGGGTATATATATAAAAGTTCCATATAATCCTATGACATAAATTTTATCTAGATTGGTCATATAGTTATACAATAGTTATAAAGGCAATCTATAATAGATGGGTAATATATAGGGGATGGGGCTATGGGTTTGAAACCTATATATTATCCAAGTTGGGTCAAATGATGGACACGTACCAAATTTTGCCTAGATCAGTCAAGCGTTTACCATATAAGTTACAAAGGGAAGGGGGAAGGGGGTGAAGGAGATGCGGAAGCGGGTAAGGGTTTGAAACTTACCTATTACCTAAGATGGGCCAAATGATGGCCATGTGCCAAATTTTGTCTAGGTTATATCGAGCATATTATATATGGTTATAAAGATTGAGGAATGGGATAATGATAATATATATATAGGTATAGGTTTGATACTTACCTATTATCTAGTTAGGTCAAATATATATATAATAAATTTTGTTTATATATATCAGCTATTACCACATAAGTTACAAAGGGAAGGGGAATATAGTATGAAGGAATGGAATTTTTAACGGGTTTACATCAAGATTTTCCATTTCTCTGAACATGGTACCAGAAACATTGATGATAATTCAGCCATCATATTTAAGATACACATACACACACATTACATATATATAAATATAATTATACACACATACACACACACACATACATACATATACATATATATATATATATATATATATATATATATATATATATATATATATATATATATATATATATATATATATATATATATATGTGTAGATACTAGATACTAGCTGGTCAACCTGGCACTGCTTCTCCAGAAAACTGATTCAAGGACTCATATCATCAATAACTTTCCTTAAATGTAAGACCATCATTTGCTTGACAGTCTAAACACTTTATTGAAAATTATTGATGAATGAACAAATGTTACACTATTATTATAATTATTATTGTTCCTATGATTCTCAGTTCATCACAAGTGGCATTAACTTTAGTTCCTAACAAATTATTGCAAATCCACTTTTTTCGAGGTAAATCCATATTAACCAGGACTAGTTACCCTCCCAATCCCTACCTTACTTTTTCAACCAAAGGCAATCATGAATATAAGCAGCAGATAAATGTTTGTTGCCAAAATGCTCGTTGTTAAACAAACATGAAATTTAAACCTACTTTATAAAAAGTACGTCACCATAACGGGCGAAGCAGTCGTTAAAATTTAATTTGAAGGAAAAACCAAGATGGAACAATCGACAGATTAATGAATTTTTCATTTTGAACGAAAAAAAAATACCGTGCATTATGGTAAAGCTCTTCCATACTATTTCAAGTTATTCTTTAGTCAGTAGATACTATGCATGTGTGGATGGAGAAGGTTTCAAGAAAAGTCTTAGTTCTAATTTACAGACATTATTGAAATCGTATCTCTACTTATAGAAATTAACGATATAGGTTTTCAATGTTGATTTTATTGAGGTATTAATAATTATATTAATAATTATCATAAATTATGATTAAAATTTATGTAAATTCTGATAAAACATTTATGTTATAGGGGATTTACTGTTGCAGGTTAATCATACGATCGACAGCTCCTGGAAGAAAAACTGGAGAGAACATCAGACAGTCACTGCTTCACCGTCAATGAAACGTTAGACTTTCTCCCTGCACTCTTTCTCTGACTCTACCTTTAGGTCAGATCAGAATTTAACAGTATAATTTCAGAACACTAACGAAAAAAACAACCGCAACTGAAGAAAGACATGTCAGTAGGTCTACAGGAACGAAGTGTGGTTTGGGCATGCTCACAAGTTCAATTAACCGGGGACTGTTCGGTCGCCTTATTAATAATCACCTCATTTTCAAGATGGTAGGTTGTCAGCTTGACAAAGAATTTCAGAATAGCCATAAGTTATTAAGATACAGTGTCCTTTGACTGTATATAAATATTAGATTATTATCAGGATGGTAATTTTAGACACCGTAGAAAGATTTGCAACTGTTTTCGGTTTCCTGTACATGTTAATGAACGCGTTTCAGTTTCCTGTCATGTTTCTGAGGGAAAGTATAGGTCTAATGTAGAAATTGTCCCTGTGTCAGTGATTTTTGCCTTGATAATGGATCCACAAGACATGAATAATGGTAATACCTCAGGAAAAATGCAAAAAATTGTGAATTTTATTTAACAGCACAATTGAGAAGTTTGGCAATTAATGACCAGAAGCAACACTGAAAAATGTGGTAATTTCGTTGCAAGTAATTTCTTAACGAAGGGGTAGTTTTGTCACTGATGGTGATGGATTTGTTTCGTCTCGTCGATGAATTAGTTCTTGATCTCCAAAGTTGTGACCATAACTACGAAGTTTTCTTCGCGGATCAAGTACTTAGACATGAGGATGGTAATACCACAGAGAACTTGAAAAATTGTGTATTATTGGCAAGGTTTGATTAAGATACGTTTGGCTTAAAATGATCAGTGAAAGAAATGTGGTAATCAGATGTGTATCCAGTAGTTTTTTTAATGATGGGGTATTGTGTCAAAGAATCATTTGGTCTGTCCACAACTTTTTCCTGGGAGAATTATAAACAACATTTAAACCAATAGGTAGAGTTTTCAATGTTGTTTTATTCCACGATAATCAAAACAATTATGGCAGAAATTCCAGAACTTGAGGCTCAAAATCTCAGAGATAAGTTCTGATTTAAAAATTGATGTTAAAGCACTTTGGATCATTACTTTTGGCAGTTATCATTGTCTGAAAGCAGCAAATAAAACCAGAAAGTTGAACTTGATCATCAGGAGACGGTTTGATGGCGAAAAATTTAATTTATCTTGTCTGTGTTTGTAAGTCTGTCAGGGGTAGGGGTTTGATTTTGAGTTATAAACCTTTCTTGGATGACATTAGGATTTGGAGCATCAAATTTTGTCTGGGTCTGCCAAACAGTTCAATTTCTATAATGAACAAACAGGGATACAAACAACTTATAGACACTCCAAAGATAGATATATATATTATATATGGGATATATATATATGCCAAATACCAGGAATATAAATTTGATTTTAAATCACATCAGTTAAAATGTGATGATTATACAAGTACAAAGTTTCTGCCAGAAGGAGATGAAAGTTAGAAACAATGGAGGATGCTGTGGTACTTTCATCTTAGTACCATGAAAAGGGTTGTTCAACAACTAAAGATATACAGAGACCACAACCCATCTGCAACTACTATATACCTCCTTCCATGGAACTAGCATCTCCATATTTCAGCACCCCACCAAGGGAGAACAATAGACAGGAAAGACAGCAATAAAGTTTCAGATTGAGAAAATCTACCATTGGTAATCCTTTTATTATATCTTTCAAAACATCTCAGGAACATATGTTTCAAACAAAGGTCAAAGAAAACTAATCCCAAAGCCACCCACAGATTTCTCTGGGGCCCCATGTCACTGAATCAGTGGCAGACAACTAGTTCCTAGAAACAGTTTCATTGCTTTGTAATATTGGTCAGCTCATTTGCGTCAATGAAGACTGTGGGACTTTTCAGAATTTAGATGCAAACATAAGCATCATTAGTCTGACCTGTTCTTACTGAATCATTTCTGTTGCTTTAAACACGTGATTTAATGCAGGATGTCTTTAATTTTCTGATCTGCCAGATAAAATAAATCACAATCCATATAATGAACTTTGTATACAACATTGCTATCTTTTCAGGGGCTATTTTTTATAAGCATGTTTTTGATATTATTATATGTGAAGGATAGATTTGTATTAATTAATTGAAAAAAATGTACAGCTTCAAATCCAGGCAAAAGTTGCTTTTTTTTTTTTATAAAATCCTTCCTGTCAGCTGCAAGTGTAACAAACACCAGATAATGTTTTTGAACTCTTGATCTAAAAACTCCAGGACTGACAAATTGACTACTGTGCTGAGAAAGAAACAACAATGGCAAAAATTAGAAATTTGATATTTATATGATGACCTGAATAATAGTGTACATATGTCAAATTATTTGTCTTTTCCCATGATATTCCTAAATTTACAATTAGGCCAATTTTTCCTTTTAATATAAATTGCAAAGCAGTAAACATTCATCTTTCTCTAACAATAATAAATTTAATAGAAGGGTCTTGATTCATTTAGTTGAGCCAATATGTTAGTTTACATCCAAATCTTTGGGTATGGCTGGCAACTTTATCATCAATATACCAGTACCATGTTACAGGAGAATGGCTCTTGACCAAATCTTGAGGATGTAATGGAGTTATAAATTCCATATATATATATGAAGATATATCAGCACTAGAAGATGGATGGTGGCTGGCCCATAGATCATATATATGGTATCTATATATAAATAGAGGTTATATAAGGAGTATATATATATACAATACACCATGAACAAACATATATATAAAAGACATTTTGGAGAGAGTCAGAAGCCATCATTCCACAGAACAAATGGAAGTTATGAAGAGAGCCTGATCTGTATTCCAATCTCCAAGACATTATTTTAAGCAGAACTTATTAAGACTATTTGACATTTTACATTTCTGGTATTTTCAGACTTTGGTGACAATGCAGTTAGATATGAGCCATAAAGAAGAACAGAATGACTCGGAGGAAATCAGATGGACTGAGAAATCTGGGCAGAACCTTCAGAGGGGCCAGGGATTGCCATGCTTCATTTCTACGTTCCTGGATAGCTAAATACATGAAAAGCAGATGAATCCTTTGTTAAAAGAACTCAAACAAAAATCCATAGTGACTGTCATAGGCTGAAAACATGTCAGAAGTCCTGGAAGGTCCTGAAGTCCTTTCTCAGGAGTCAAAAGACATCAAAGCTGATGGCAGTGGGTAGACTAAGAAAGTCTTTACGTAAATTGACACTTGAACTAGAAACAAAAATGGGAAAGACCTTTGAGAAGTTATAGTGCTGTATATCGTAAGTTGATAAAATCTTGTATCAAGCCATTTCATGTTATCAGCAAGCCCAACATCACTCAGTAACAGAGACCAGAAGACGTGCATGGTTTTGTGGTTCATTTCTTAAAGAACTGGGATCCAACTGGCTGACTTTCTCCATGTTGCCGCATCAGATGAATTCTTCATTTACACAGTCAAAAGCCAAATGCATAAAAATGACATCATTTACGCTGCAAAGTTGGATGATATCAGTGATGACGTGCGCTACTGCCAAGTTGTGAAATTTCCTGAATGTTTGGGAATTTTTCTCTGTTTCACAGCCAAATGGTTAATGTGGATCATCAAAGAAAAAGGACAGTCATGGCATGGCGAATACTTCAGAGAAACTATGCCTACTGGTGGAGCATTTCCTTTCCTCAAAGATCCTGATAATGTGTTATCTGTTGAAGAAGTCACATTTTTCCATGATAAGGCACCATGTTTCAAGGCTCTTCAGACACAGGAGCTGCTTTGAAACAGTGGTATCGATTTCTTCTCGTCAAGTGAATTTCCAGGTAGCTCCCCTGACCTGGCAGACATGGAAAACATTGGTAGTATCTTAAACTGATCATGAACTATGATGGTATACCAAGCCTCGATGACCTGGAAGAGGTGACCTGAAGTGCTCCTGGAAATGGAGTTTCAGTCTCAGCTTTTTGCAATTTGCTGAAATCATGACCCCTCAAGAATGATAAGTTGTGAAAACAAAGGCAGATGGAGGCACATTCCATTAAATACTCAGAGAAACTTAAATAAATACCTGTTCTGAATCACTTTTGTTTTTGTCCATATCAATTTTAGTTTATGCTGCCAGAGAACCCTCTGAGTGGGGGATGGCAAAGTCTATGATATATATATAGTCCTCTGACAACCAATATATATATATAGCCAAGATATATATACATATAAATGTGGATATAGCAGGCTGTGTGTGTGTGTGTGTGTGTGTGTTTGTCTTCGTGCAGGGTGTAAGTGTGTCGTGAAACGAGTGTAGAAAGACTCCACCCCTGCAGTAGATAGGTGAGAATATTGAGCATCCAACGTATATATGTTCCTACCTACTATCTGGCTAGAATTTTTCAAAGGTGTTTGACCACTACAACCTTATTTCATTTTCCGTATTTCTCTTCTTTTCTTTTATGGTTACAGTCTTAGACACAATGTTGTATATGATATATATATATATTTCATTATAAATATATATATATTAAACTGTCTGTATCACATGAATATACCATTAAATAAAAATGTTGGTCTGTATGTCTTAGCGCTTTTTTTAGAAAAACTTCTCCTTATGTGCCAATTCAACGGATTCGCTTTTACCTATAAACAATTCATAAATGTAAGAAATCTTTTCAATAAAACACAATATATTGAAAACTAGTGATGAATGAACCTCATTAGTCTAACTTATAAAAAAACAGGCATATTCCATTTCCTATGATTCTCAAGTTCATCACAATTGGCATTAACTTTAGTTTTAACAAATGAATTGATGTCGTCTTATCGATCTTTTATTCGAGGTAACAATCATGATAGTTGTGGTTCACTGCTCATCTAGTGTTACTTTTCCAATAAGGTCGGTCACCTAAGTTTCTTGCCTAGATGATATTTGTCATTTTGGAAGCTTTTGTAATTGCTCGACTTTAGTGTTAAAGTGCATCCCAGTTTTTTTAAGGAAAGAATAAAATGAAAGACAATAATAGTGTCTTTTCTTTTATTAATTTTTCAAAGAGCGTGCCACTGAATAATCTGCCATCAGAGGTTTAGCACTTATATTTTAAAGAACAATATAGCTGAACAACGAGACGATTTCGACGAAATGTCTGTACTTTCAAGAAATGAATATGAATTCTATGCATTTCGTTTCTGGAAAACTACTACGCCTCTTTTTCTACGCTGTATAATTATTCGGCAGTTAATCCATCAACCAAAATTGTTCTGTATTAGTATTGAACTAACAAAAGTTAAATGTTATTGATTAAAAGCCACTTTCTGGAAGGGAGACTTGCACGATAAAAATGTGTTCTACTATACCCGGTAAAAATTAGTATAGTTCGATAAATTAAAATCATAATTTTAAACGAGAGTCTTCAACACTCAGGCAATCTGATCTTAGATTTACTCTTCAGATTATTCCTTAGTTTTACTCATCAGAAAATAAATATATGAAAGAAGTTTTTGTACATAGCAAATATATATCGACTAAAAGCTGTTCTCATTGAAACACTTTTACTGGAATCGAAGATGAAAATGGAGTCTTGCGATGATCTGACAAAAATGTTTTACTCTAAAAGATTAAATAAAGTTCAATATTTACTGTAAGCAAATAGCAATACGTAAATAATGGGGGTGACGATGCCTTGTATATCATGGGGAAACAGGAAACGGGAATTACCTCTCCCAAAAACGACTGATAATAGAATAATAAAATTAAGAACATTCAACGTTTTGAAAAATATGGTTTTTTCTTTTCATAACAGGGCTATTTCTCCATATTTTTGTCATTTAATGACATCTAAACATTATTTTTACTCTAATTGCTATTTGGCGTCTGACAAGGATTTGATAACTATGTTGTCGACACAGCGATGTAATTTTGCCAAGAAAAAGTGATTCTATAGGTTTTCAGTAGTAAACTATTTTGATATTTTGTGTTACATTTCATGAAATTCAGTAAGGCTTAAAGGAATAATCTACAGCAAGCACATTTAATCTTTGATTTACATTTTGTTATGGCATTAGTGATCATAAAATAGAGGTTTTGTATTTTTCCCAGAAAAATCAGGCTTATATATATATATATATATATATATATATATATATATATATATATATATATATATATATATATATATTATATTATATATATATATATATATTCTGCATACTCACAAAATGTCAGCAATCAACTATATCTCTTCTTATATATATATATATTTTATTTGTTATTTATATTTATTTATATATAATATATTGATTTATTTTACTTTTCTATATATATATATAATGTCAGCATCAATCCTGATATCCTCTTGAGTGATATAATAATATATATATTTTGTTTATTATCTTTATAATCTGATATATACATCTTGACAATAAAGTAACTTCCTTTCATGCACTATATATATATATATCCATATGGGAAATATAAAAGCTCTGGTCGTTAATGACAAGGTATGAAAATACATTTATATATATATATCTATCGTTTATACTTGCGGTTTATCTTAGTCTTTGAACTGTTTTTTTATGACAATTCAAAATTACGATAGGCCCATATAAAGATATCATCAACGTAGTCTTTATTTTTAAACATTAAGAAATTATATCAGTTAGTTTGTTTATTTTAATCTTCGTGAAAATGTTAGCGCTGTAAATTGAAAATTATTATAAAAAATATTCTGGATGAATAATCGAGAGGCAATAATCATTTATATGTAATCAAGGTCTGTAGTGGGACAACATCAGTAAAAAAAGGTATTATTGCATATCTCACGTCAAAGCAAAAAACGAAGAATATGAATAAAATCAATATATAATATATATATATATATATATAAAACATATTTATATATATATATATATATATATATCAGAATATGAAAACTGAATAAAGGCCCATAAAACACTATTTAAACGTTGCAACCTAATGAATTTGATGGGTGATTTTTGTAATTTTAAAATTACCTGTTCACTGGTAGAATATGGACAGATAAGATGCTGGAATCTGTTGATCATCAATCAAACCAAACAACGTGAACTTGTGCAAGGTATTGGAGGACATTTGGAAATCGGACGACATCGATATATATAATCCTCAGACCTCTTCTGAAGAAGGTGGACCAGAGAACAAGACCTCCAGAATCGTCGCCAAACAGGAGTTAATGCGGCCAAAAACCACTGTATATATCTCCACCTTCTTTGAAACGGTCACCTGCATACCATCCGGGACAATGCCACACCTACATATGTTTTGTATATATACCCTATTTTTCACCTGTGGTAACATCTTATCTGTCCATATTCTACCAGTGAACAGGGGCATTATGAAATATATGGTTGCAACGTTTAAATAGTGTTTATGGGCCTTTTTTATATTCATATTACACTATAGTATTATATATTAAATATATATATATATATATATATATATATATATATATATATATATATATATATATATATATATATATATATATATATATATATATATATATATATATATATATATATATATATATATATATATATATATATATATATATATATATATATATATATATATATATATATATATATAT